>NW_021620456.1:1978379-2037517 GCF_004785775.1 Grammomys surdaster | reverse complement strand
AAGGAAACAGACCAGCTCCAGCACCTGTCCCAAAGCTTCTTCCTTTCTGTGCACAGAGCATGTGCATGCCTTCACTGTGCTTGACTCCCTGGGTATCACACCACAATTGCCAGCTTTGTCGCCCATCATCACTCCAGACTATGCCCCACCTCCAGAGGCACAAAGCCTGAATTCCAGCATGGAGCATACATAAAAAATAAGTGTTGAACGGCAGAGCCAACATTTAAGATGTTTATGCAGAAATGAGATCTGGTTTTTTTTTTTTAAAAAAAGGATGGTTTCCAAGACTTTCTGTATGCTACACATCATCTGATAGTGAGGCCATGGAGTGATTTAGGAAACATCTGGCTGAGGAGAGTTAGCATGCTGCTGTGGCCAGTCACTCAGGGGCATCATGATGACCTGGAAACACATGGTTCAGGTAGAGTAAGATGAGGCCCACAGCTGTTTTGCATGTTTGCAACTAAGCGCAATACATATCCTTAGCTTCCTTTCTGCCATGATATGCCACACTAAATATAACAAAAACAAACAAACAAAAAAACCAACCATATATGGATGCTTTACATTCCACTTTAAATACCCAGAGATGTCAGAATCTCAAATAAAGAAGCACACTCAGATACTGAGATATGGCTTAATTAACCCCAATACACAGAGTCTGCATTCTGCTTTCTATGACGAGCTTAGAGGGGGAAAAAAAACAATTTTTTTGAGCTGTAGACACAGAGCCCAGTAAATATACCTCTCAGCAAGGGCCAGTCAAACAACCCAGTGAGCTGCTTTCTATTTCAGCTCCTGCCGTTCTCCAGAGACTGCCAGCATTTCCTTTGCTGCCATGTTTGTATCAGTTAGCTCTTCCTGCAAATAACCTGTACTACTATCCTAATATTTCAAAGGAGAAGAAAAGTCTCTTGCAGCAACACATAACATAATTGCTTCTATCCTTTGTCCTTAATTTGTTAACAAAGAAAGAATGGCAAGAAGGATCTAGGGAAGAAAGATAGAAAGGAGAGAAAAAGAAATCAAGAAGACATTGAAATAAACTGTCACTTTAAAAGGGTTAGAGTGTAGCCTGGTGGCGGCACAACTACCCAGCATATGTAAGACCCCTGTTCTCCCACAGTAACATAAACAATAAATAACAAACACACAACACAACATATGTTACGACCTTTGAAGTATGAAGCACCTAGCTTTTACCAGGGAAGGTTCACAGTTAAATAGGATAAGCTAAAACAAAGCAAGACACTGCATCTCACCAAATCCAAGTCTCTCTCTCTCTGGACAAAAAATTCACCATCACTAAAAGTCCATGAAGACATTTAAAGTGCTAATGATTCTCCAATGAACTACAAACTAAAATTTACAAAGGCACACATTTTGAGGTTACAACATGAAGTTATGTTTATGTGGAACATATCTAAAAATTGTTGAAAACCTAAAGCCTGAAAACATACCTATTTTACACTCAGAATTATCAATTATGAAAAGCTTAGCAGGAGTCTGTTGTCATTTAGACAGCAATACTGACCAATCTGGGAGGAGCCTACAAGTCAAACACAAAGAGTGTCTCTGGAGTCCACCTCTGAATTCCACCCCTTGAGGTACAGAGTTGGAGCCACTCCAAAAGTACAGTTGAGCAGGGGAAGGGCTTGCTTTAGACATGAGAAGTGGGGTGGGGTGGTGGTGTTCATAATATCTACTTATCGGAAGATCACTTACACACCCCTGGACCTGATCTTCATCTGGGGCAGACTCAGCTTCATGCTTCAGATACTCCCTGGATATTCGTAAGAATCAAGAGAATCAGCTTGAATCTCAGATTCTTCAGGGAAATGACACAGATTTGCTGAATACACAGACAGCAACCACTGGTGATTGCCTTCAAGAAGAAAAAGAAGAAAAAACAAAAACTAAACCCCTTTAGGACAGGCCTCATGACTGATGAGAAAAGATAAAAAGAGGATGCCTAACATGTTTTAGTCAATTCCAGAAGACGTGCTGTGCAAAAGCACCATGGATAGGTCAATTAAAGGGTATGCGTGTTCACAGACATGTGTTAAGAGACACACAAAGAAAGCAACATCCATCCCATGATCAGATGACAGCAGGTTTCCCAAGGGAACAGAACCTCCTCACTTGGAACCATTGCCATTTATCCAACTTCTTCCCTAGATGCAGGAATCTCTCCTACTGTAGCCACTCTATAATGGCTGTGGGTAAGGCCCTCTTCCTGCACATCCCACCATCAAGCAGGGGACACAGCTTTGTGGGGAAGACACAAAACTGTTGAGATCCAGGTACCCTGCCTGAACCAAAGATAAGAGCACATTTCAGGGATCACCTAGACAATGTCTGGATTTCTAATTGACTTTCTATTGTAGAACATGTAGAAAGTAAACTTTGAACGTTCTATAAATATACTGCGACTTCTAACCCACTCTTATATAGGGAAGCTACCCTCCTACATATACCTCAAGCACTGCCTTACTCAACTGTGAAGGTCCTATCACTTCTCTGTACCTGGAAGCCATCATTAGGACACCTGCAATAAAGCAGGAGAGAAGTGAATTTGAGACGGCTATTCTCTACATAAAAACACTGCCGCTGGACCACCATGCTTCCCAACAGAACAGCAGCATGCTGCAGGTCTCTCACTTCACACCAGAACCATTACAAGCTCTCTCACTTCACACCAGAACCATTTCAGCACCACTGCCCTGAACTTTGGGGTCACGTGTCATGAGTATTCACATCCAAAACCAGCTCACCAACTGCTATTGTGTGGCAGGAGACTGCGCAAGCTACCTGGTCCATTCTTAAAACTGCTGGAGAAGCCATTAATGGCATTTACAGAAGGATAAAAGGGTATTTACAGAACTACACTTTCCTGGGAAACGAGGTAGCTTTTGTGATTCACTGTGTAAAATAAATCAATGAGGATCAGTTGGCCAGCAATGTAAAGTGTATCTTAAACAAAAAGGAAGGAGAGATAGAGAGACTGGCCTAAATCACAGCACCATTCAATGGATGGCAGAAGCATCCCCGCCCCTCTCTGAGCCCATTCATGCCTTCCAATTCCAAGTCAGCCTTTTAAAATCTTACAGGGGTCCAGGAAGCATCTGCTCGGCATGTCACTTGGCCCTGTGTTCTCTAAGGTTATAGTTAAAACTACAGGAAAATGAAATGTATGAAATTTACTGAATGCAAATAGCTTTTAAAGTATACATCAATACTGTCTGTACAGGTGAATAAGAAGTATGGTCATTTTCAATGAAGAAGAGACCAAGTCATAGAGAAAGGGGTCATGCTTGTGGTCATATAACTAGAAAAGAACTGTACCTACTGTTAGTGATTCTAGTACCTGGTAGCATTTTCAGAGTACCATGATGTATCAATGACGACTTAGAAATATATACATGTGCCCATGCATACAAACAACATGTGTATCCACTGTACATTCCATTCAATAAGGGCCATTTTCTCACTTCTGGGAAAAGTGTGATGAGCTTGAACATATGTATGTCTTGAGTTATGCAGGAGTCACAGCTTATACCTGGTAGTAATTTCTGAGTTCTCTCTCACAAACTCTTCCCCTTACTCAGTGACCCCAGAACTTCCATTCTGCTGGCCTGGCCATAATCCAGAGCTTTCAGCTCAGCATGCCTCTTGGATGGTCTCTCTACTGATAATACAAGATCTCTATAAACTGATCTTACTGCCAAATTCCATATGACCCACCTCTAAGCTCCATGGTCTACTATTACCAACCTACTACTCATTTTAACCATGCTCACTTGGATTCGTGACTTGCACCTGAAAAGCGACCTTCATGAAATGTCCCTTCGTAGCAGGACAAGTAACTATGATTTATGAGCTATCTGTTTAACTCCAAGGAGCTTCCAGATACCTAAGTCTGTAGGAGAAAGGTGTGTCACCAAACTTCATGCATGGCTCACACCATGGAGCGTGTCATTTTAACAGGATGCAGAGAACCTGCAAGACAAGGAAGAGTTAGACGAGAAGCAACTGCCAGGCAACGTGGCATGTTCATCGCTTAAACACTCCATTTCATTCCAAGGTACCAAAACGATAATAGACTTTATTCTAATTGGATTGTCTGCAATGAGCCAATTTAAGTGCTAAATGCTGCGAATTATTCAGCTCGACATAGCAATGCACTGATGTGAGCCACTGCAGGGCAAGGGGGTTGTGGGAAGTGTGAGTTCCAAAGCATAATGAGGAGCCGAGAGCCTAACTTGGCAGACCTCCACCACACAGACTCATATTGTCTCAACAGCTGCAGGAGGCCCAGAAAGAACTGGCTGCCACCTTGACCCAAAATGCATCTGCCACCAGCCAGCCCAGCTGATCCCCAGAGCATCCCAGCCCTCCGTCACCAGGACAAAGACAGGTCGAGAGCTTCCCGAAAGAAGCTGAGAATTTAAGCAAAACTTGTCTCAAAAAGGGCATTGCTGAACATCCTCTCAAGTCCTGTTGTTTGCTGATGCTTCTGCCTATGAAACAGCTAGGCATGGTTTTATAAGCAGTAGATACGAGCTCAAGATCAGAGGGATGGGAAGACACCATGTCTTACAAACACAAGCTTGGTTCACAGACTCCACATTAAAACCTGATGATCCTAGGGACTAGTGGCTAATCAGTCTACTCTACGTGGTGAGCTTGAGGCCAACAAGAGACTCTGTCTCAAAGGAAGTGCATAGCCTTTCTAAAAATGATATTGGAGGTTGTCTGTTGGTCTTCATACTGGCATAGATGTGTGCGTATGTCACATGTATTAAAAAAAAAAACCTTCCTCTCTGTAATTAAATAGGGGGGGGGAGTCATTAAAAAGACATGAAAACAGAAATGGGACTAAGAAGACGGAGTGCAAAGGGAGTGGATAGGGAATTGGGATATACACATGATCAAAATGCATTATACACACTAGGAAACTGTCCATGAACTAATAAAAAATGTCATTTAAAAGCCCATTTTAAAACCCACCTGAGATCTAGTGTAGAAAGCGATATGCCACACACCAGTTAACTAACCCCAAGGCCTTGTATTTAACATTCCTGTGGCTCACACACCTCACTTTAAATATGGACACGATGCGAGTGCCTGCATCTCGTGACTGGTAGAAGAAATGTGTTCATACAGTAATTTCTCAGGCTCAGCTTTGCTTCCAACACTTTACTCCTCTGTGACAAGCACAACTCAGAAACATTACGGGGACATTCAAAAAGGAAACATACACTAGGGGGAAGTTAAGTACTACTTGGAGCAGTACAGTGAAGTCTTACCTCATTCCATCCTTCCTATTCTGTGACCACATGAATCCTCCCTTTGTCCAGTGACTCCATAACATACATGCTGCCTGTTAGTTCCTCAGTACACTCTAGGGTGTTACAGTGTGGCAGTGCTTACATCTAAGTAGTCCTTAAGATTTCCCAGTCATGACGCCAAAGCACAAGACCAAAGCAGCTTACTATAATTCTCCATATCTATTAACTTAGTACTAGTTATGGATGTTAACGACAGATCTATAAACACAGTAGAAATCACCATGGTTAGGGAGTTCCATACTGTTTTCAAGTTCAGGGATTCACTAGGATGAGGCTGACTGCTATGGAGGGATTCATACATGATTAGAGGTCAGGATATATTAGAAATAAAAAATAGATAATGATTAGAATACAGACTACATATAATTAACAATAACACCGGTCTGAAGTTTTCTGCCCTCAGAAAAGCTTTTAAAAGAAATAAAGCAGCCTCTGCCACCCAGCCTCGGCACATGGGGGAGAGAGGTTTCCAGACTCACGATTGCCAAGTCTTATTGAAATTATGATTTTCAAAGTTATCTGGTGGCTATGATGAACTGCTTACTGAGGTAACCTTTGCGAACACCGCCCTTTTGTCTGACTCAATGTTTTCATCAGCCAAAGTGAGTTGAGTACTGTGAAAAATTCCATTTGCAAAGACCATCAAAGAAATACATATATCCAACTTTTCACATTTTTAATGTTGCAACAGAACATTCCAACAGCTTCCTGACAAAAGGGTAAATTAGCCTTCCTCAGAGGCTAACAATGCTGATTCAATTTGGGCCGAGGGATTAAACAGTCACAGAAGTTAAATATGACTTAATAATCCTCTGTATGCTTTCCCTTCCAAAGAAGCAACAGTTGATTGGCCTCCTCAACTCCTCTCTCATGTCCTAAGTCACACAGGCCCTGGCTCATTAGATAGAAACCAGCTACAGTTAGGTATGGAAATATAAACTGGAACTTCAAATTAGATACAATATGGCCAAGAGTTATAAGCACAATGCTAACTTGTTTGTTTGTTTAAGACAGGGTCTCACCATGTAGCTCTAACTGGTCTGGGACTGACTATGCACCGCAGACTAGCCTTGAACTCAGAGGTCCAGCTGCCTTTGCCCCTTGAGTGCTAGAATTAAATGTGTGAGGCACTGTGCCTGGCCAAGAGCATCTGATTTTAAATCAAGTGATCATGTGATGCTTTCCAGACTCCAACAAAACCTCTTATTGTGCTCTTGGAGAATTGGTCTCCATTTGTGTGAATATCTGAAAAATTCAGCACACTTCTTAGATCTCACTTTCCGCCCCCAACCCCCAAAGGAAGCAAGTCCCTGTAAGACCTCACTCCACCAACCCTCTCAAAGCAGCTCCTGTAACAGCTCTGTAAACTTCACTGCGTTGTTTTCTAGAAACAGACCCAAGGAATAAGAAGACAAGGAACAAACAAGATGTGCTTCACAGCTCTAACTGTAGAACAACAACGCCTGCCTCCAACTCCAAGCCCTCTAAGCTAAAAACAGTAAAGACACATGAACACTTGCACATGAATCAGGATCTCAGCTCCCTCCTCCGCCACTGCCACACTCAGGAGGAGAAGGGAGTCCTGAGAGACTCCGAAAAATGTAGAACCGGGCAAGTGGGAGGCTGATACTAGGAGGAGAGGATCCATAGATCTCGTTCTCTTCAAAAGATTTCCAAAATCCTGTCTACTTCAGAGTTCACACTGGAAAACCCAACCAATGTGGGAATGCTTGGGGGAATCGGTAAATACACAGCCACCAATTCCCACATGGCCCTCAGTGCCAGCACCCAGCCTCCTGCTGAGGGGCAGATCATTTATCCAGTTTCCACATCCTTCCTGCCCTCTAAGATTAAACTCAGGCCTTCACTTTATGACCCTGGTTTATTCCCGGTCATAAGCTAGGAAAGATCCACAGCTAAAGAAGCTGAGCTGACATCTGACTCCAACAAAAGACGGAATGAAAGTCATTTCAGAACATTCTTATTCATAAAGACCACACTGACTAATTTATGAATACTTTCAGATGCTTAAACCTGGAACATGAAAACATGGAGCTTGGGCATCTATCTGCTGCCCACATTGCTGTATTCATAGCAGGAGAGAGAAAGAGCCACTGATGACTACCAGATGGGAAGGAGCTATCAAATCCAGCTGAGACCCACGAGCGTTTCTCTGAGAAAATGAGCAGGCAGCAGAAATGTAAAGTCTCCCTGAGAGACGAATTGGATCTGGGTCTTAAAGTATGAAAGCCAGCCGGAGAACATCAGTGAACTTCCTTATCTTACTCTGGCAACCAAGATGGAGTCACAATGTAGATAGTAAACCAGGTCAAATGACTCCTTCCCAGCAGGGGAAAACTAGGTCAAAGGAAGTGAAAGGGCTGGAGCCCAGTGCAAACTTTATTCTGACCTTGATCTGATTTTGATGAAGATGTCAATTATAGGACCATAAGCCTGAAATCTTACCCCATTCAAGCCAGGAACTACTGAAGAGACATAGATAGGGAAAAAAAAGGCAATTGGTTTCCATTCAGATAGGAAATAAACTAGCGTCTTTGTGAGCCCATTCTGAAACACACTAAATTAGGCTGAAAGGGGGCACTTCTTTTTTTCCTTCTTCTTCTTTGCTAAAGGAGACACACACAAAAGAGGGCTCTTTCACAAACTTGTACTGATCTCTGTGAGTAGAGCTGTTCTCGAAGACCATGCCCCTCCACTTACAGAGCTTTGTCAAAGTAGACACCCATACGGGTGAGAAGAAAGCTTCATGAAGAACTCAAAGCAGGAAGCTCTCTCTTTTAGAGCCTGGCAACAGACGAGTACCTCACTTTAGGTTAACCAAGTTGAGTAAGAAATCAAGACAAGAATGTGTATTGTGAAGGAATATGCTATAAATTGGGGGCACATCACAGGCTTTCGAATAACCCTTACAGAAAACCAGAGGCAAAATAATAAATGAAGGAAAAGAAATTCACACAGAAATCTAAGACCTGGAAAGCCATGAGTGACAGCTAAAAATCACACCCACAGGACGGCTAAAGGAAGCAGAGAAAGGTGGTTCTTGCTGGAGAAGCAGTAAGCAAGAGCACCTGGGGCTGATGCTCTTCTACAGTGAAGACCTTGCCCAGTTGTCCACTGTATTTCCTTATATGGAAAAGTTCTCATTAATTTAATATATATACATATATATGTACACACACACACACCATCCAACCTAAACATCAAGCTTTGACTTGATTCACACTCAGGACTGCCTATCAGCAAACGAAAATACCCACATCAAACTCCTCTTGAAATGCTTCTAGGCTTTACATACTTTAACTGCTTCAGAAGAAACTCCAAACTGCACAGAGAATAAAGAAATACCAACCTCCCAAATGTAGCTCCCAACTGACAAGAATAAGGGGAATTCAATATCAAAACTATGCAGATTATTCAAGTCTATCAAACAAAAAAGCAAGAGATCAAAAAACAGCCATGAAAGTTTTGGAAAAGATTGCCAGCCTTCTGCACACAGGAATCAATCATAATGACAAACTCTGACGGAATTTTTTTCCGTCTTCCTTTCCTTTTCCTTCTTCCATTTACATTAAAGGGTAATCGAGTGAGGCTTTAAGTGAAGCTCTGCCTTTTGAGTCCGTGAGCAAATGCTAAATGATTCTGCATTAATAAATTTTACATTTAAAGGGGAACCAAGAACACATATTCCCATGTGATCAGCAGAGTTTTCGACGCAAAGCTCCTCAGACAACGGATGGCAGCCATCACTGCTTTGCTCATTACTTAGGCATGGCAGGAGTTAAGGGCCACACAGCACTTCTGAAGAAGCAGGATATCTAAGGCTGACTCCTGACTGCCACACACGTTCTCAGAGAATTAAAGAATACTTTTAGAAGTGCCTTCTGTGAGGCTCCAAAAATACTACAAGAAAACAAAGCTGTGCACAGCCAGGCAAGATTCTGACTCCCTGCTCTCTGCAGCACTCATAGAAAGAAAAGTTCTGGTTACCTGAGGAGGGCATCAAAGGGCGAGGGGACAATAGGGGAAATTGAGGGTGGAAATCATTCTGGTAAAAAACAGACTTTCTAGCAGCAAGAGAAATGCAAATAGGAAGAACTTTAAAGTTATACTTCAGGACTATTAAAACACAATGAAATTATAAAACCCAATCCTGGTAGGGCCCAAGATAAACAAGCATACACTGCCAGCCATGAGTTCAGCTTCAATCTTCCTAAATGATCCAGCAGCCTTTAATAAGAACTGTTCAATAGCAGTAATTTCAAAGAAATAATCAGGAGGGGGGTGGTCATTTAGACCAAAAAAATATTACATTTCATTAAAAAATAATGAAATTGAAAACAACGCTTCAGCATACGGAAATAATTAGACAAACCATGACAAAGCATCACAGTGCATAATAGCATTTTTGCTAAAGACATGCATAACATACCCCATTAAAAATAAACTTGTAGGCAATTCTAACAGAAAGAGACATATATTTAATAGACACATATATATTCAGCCCACAGGAAAATTGCAATGAAATGTATTTATATACTAAATGTAAAACACAAAATGAAAAGCAGGCTCATTGGAATATGTTGGTCTAAATGTTACATGGGAAGCCAAAGTGCTAACATTAGTAGTTACTACATAAGCACTTTTATCCCTTAGGACATCTCTGTGCTCTGGATATTTAACGGTTAATTTATTGGTAGCTTGACAAGATCTCCAAATGTCTATAAGACAATGGCCCTAGGCATACCAGTGAGGGATTGCCTAGATTTGGGCAACCTCTAGGCAGGCTAGCTAGGGATGTCCTTGATTAGGTTAATGGGGATGGGATACCTCAATCTCAGAGTAGGCTTTGGCCAGAGACTGTACAAAGGAGAAAGCCAACAGAGAATAAGACTGTTTGTTCCTGTATTGTGGATACAATGTGACCAGCTGCTTCAAGCTCCTGCTGCCTTGAAATCCCTGCCCTGATAGACTGTATCCTGTAACTGTGAGTACCTGATTATAGGGAGAAGAGATTACTCCTCTCTGATATGGAAAGCATTAGGAAGCAATAAAGGCACAGGACTCTAGTCTTCCGCAGTCCACCAGAGACATGCCTCAGGGACACTTCCTTTTTATCTTTAAATACATAATATATTAATTATTAGTTTATGGAAATGAAGTATAGAAAAGAACGTCAAAGAGGGTAATAGAAATTGCTATGGGGCACAAAGAGACTAAAGCCAAAGATGTTTGGGAAATGGAAGTGAGGCAGCCACAGAAGTGAAGGCCACCACTCCCGGAAGCTGCTAAAAAAGGGAGACCACAAGTCAAAGATCATATCCTGGTGGAAGAACCTGAGATGCCCAAGATGTTCAGACCTACTTCCAAGTGCCACTGGAAGCCACTGGAAGCCATTGGCAGGTTAAATTAGACAGTGATCCCACAGGGCTTGGGTAGTCTGTCCCTGGCTGCCTCTCAGGAATGCCAGTGCTGATTTGGAGAAAGGAAGTGAGGATCAAGGCCAAGGACAAAGGTAAGAACAAGCCAAAAAGGTCAGATGCAGGGTGATCTTACCGGGAGCTTCATGGTCACCAAGTCCTCACTGAACATAGCAGTGAGAGGCTATAGCAAAAAATAATGCAGCTATAAAATGATACTGAGCTGCCTTAAGCCTAGAGACAAGAAAGTAGAGCACTACCTGCCCACGATACAAGTATTGGTTCTTCCACAACCAGGATGTGAATCGAGGTGAATTGATGATGCAGAAGAAAGGCTGCTCAGTCACTCTAGAGAGTGGGACCAGCGGATATCACTGGAACTCATCAGCTCATAACCCAATTCAGTGTAGTTGTAAACTACATTAATTCAACAAAAATTCAAGAAGTACACTTTTGGATAGATACATGGGTACTTGGAGGTACACATAAATGTACACACACACTGACACACACACGTGTGCACATGTACTCATGCATATATGCACACTCACACATATATAATGCGCTCACATTCACACACTCTTACATAAATCACATATACACACATGCCCACATACATATACAGCCACATACATATACATACACCCCTAATGAGATATCTTTGTATGTACAAATCCTAGGGTTATTAAGTACAAAGATGCTCATGAGTAGAAGCAATAGGTGTAGACAGCTAAGGGAACTGTTCGTCGGTAGAGTTAAACACAAGAGGAAAAGTGGATGGATACAAGGATGCTACATAGTACTCAAAGGCAATGAGCAAGAATAATGTCATTCAGACAGACCTCAGAAGACGGTTCTGAATAAAATGAGAAACAAGACATCATGATCTAGAACACACGAAAACACCACGTAGAGCAACACATTAGCAGTATCTGTAGGAAAAGGGATCTAAGCCAAAAAAAAAAAAAAAAAAAAGTAAAGTAAATCAAAGAAAACAAGCAATGAGGGTTACCTTCACACTCCAAGAGAGACAACACACCATGAAATATATACTGCCTAAACCCTTTGAACTTGACACCTATACTTTGTGCGTTCCTGTCTGTGCTGGTATGTGACCTCACATGGAGGTCAGGGGTCAACCGAAGGCATTGTTTCACAATAACCTCCCGTCTTGTTTTTTGAGGCAGCCTTTCACTGGGACCTGGGCTTGCCAATTAGGCTAGACTAGCTGCCCGGGATAGCTGCGGATCCACCAGTTTCCCCAGAGCTGGGATTACAGAAGCATAAAGCACCCAAGGCTTTCTAATGTGGGTGCCAAGGATCAAGCTCAGGTCCCCAGCGTTACATGGCAAGTGTGGAACTGACTGGGCTCCCCCCAATCTGTATATTTTTCTTAGTGTAATGTGGGGGTCCTCACTACATAGCACTGGCTGGCCCAGAGCTCACTGTGTAGGCCTGGCTGGACTTGAATTTACAGGAATGCCTCTGTCTCTGAGTGCCAGGGTTAAAGGCATGTGCCACACACCCCATTGTATAGTCTCTAAATAAAATGCCCCAGTGACCTGGAAACCAACTTTAATCCTTATCAATGAGGAAAATCTCACTTGGTGTCACAGAGTGCATGAACACCATGGTGATCATTCTAAGTACCTGTTCTCTTCTTCTTACAAAGTTCATGTATTCTCCCACCATAAAAACCAGTATTGCTTAATTTCTCTTCACGTTTAAACTGCACAGTCATAGGTAACAGGGTTAGGCCTTGACCAGCTGGGAAGGGTACACTGAAGCTGAGGCAACACTTTCTCCAGTGGCACCACATGTGTAAATCATCTCTGCTTGGGTTCTCAAGCAGGAATCTCAGCTCGTGGTAGTTCCGTTTCAAATCTTTCACACCAAAGAGCTCCATCAGCATGTAGGCTGTAACGGGCTCCAAAAGTGATCTCAAAATTGGCCAAAAAAAAAAAAAAAAAAAAAAGAATCCAAGGAAAGGTTTTCCATTAACATAACTACCTGTTATTAAAGTGGGTAGGAAGACCCACTTTGTTTCTATTTGGGGAAAGGCTAAAGCCTCTTTAGTGTTTCTGGAAAAACCATCACTATTTAGGGAAAGGGTGTGTCACTGAAAGCATTAACAGGAAACTTCTCTTGGGGTGACAAGGGCAAGAACTCAAGACCTCTCTGGCGCCTCTCATCATCCAGTCAATCCAGGGACTGGAGACTGAAGTGCGGCATCAGCTGTGGCGGGGTTTCAACCTAGCCATCACAGGAAGCTCATCGATGCCCTCTCCTTTTCATCATACTCTGGCTCAGTTTGTTTAGATCTGTGGGAGCAACTTTTACCTCACAACAGACGCTGGTCATTTCTAAGTGTATTTAGTAAAAATAATGCACTTGCTTGCTTTCCTTTTCTATTTCACTTATTTATCTTTACCTATCTATCATCTATCTATCTAATCTATCTAATCTATCTATCTATCTATCTATCTATCTATCTATCTATCTATCTATCTATCCTATCTCATATTTTCTATGTAGCTCTGGCAGTCCTAGAACTCACTCTGTACACCAGACTGGCCTTGAACCTACCTGCTGCCTCCACAGTGCTAAGGACTAAAAGTGTGGGCCACCACACCTGGCTCATGTTTGCCCATGTCCTAGAGAAATACAAAGGCAGAAGTCCCAAGGTTTATTATTGTGCCAACTTACTAAATTCTATCAGACTGAACTGCCAATCGCACCCCAAGGTTTAACAGTTAGCACTCTGGCCTTTGAACTGCTGGTTCTAAATCACTCAAAGTCTAGCTATGCTCTCGAAGGCTTGCGTGCTGAACTGAGGCCAAAAGGTCAATGACTGGACAGTTTTTACAACATGATATCCATTTCAGAAATAACAGCATGAAATGTCGATTGAGACCTGTACCTTGGTCTCCACTCAAAAGTTAGACAGGGAACAGTTTCTAAGCTCTACTTCAAGGGGGATGACCTGTCCAACAGACTGGATTAGTTCAGATGAAGTTAGAGCAATTGCATACTCTCAGTGGCCTCTGACCTTGTGGACCCTACACCTCAGGATCCTCTGGGTCTACCTTGCTGTTGTTTCTGCTGGGTGTGGCCCTTGTCTTCTTTACTAGAAATTTAGTCTCTAAAACAGTTTCCCCCAGATTCCCTTTGGAACAAGGTTGTGCTGTTAAGAGGGCCTTTGAAGAAAATGATCTTATTCAGACGGAAAGTTTTATCAACTACAACAAGACTTGGAGGAAGCTTGCTGTGCAGCTGAGAAGAGGTAGACACATTTGAGCTCTGCCAGCCAGACTGCCTGAGTGATTAGTGATGGCTCCCAAGATTACGGAGGCATGCATGCAGATAGTGAAATTTTTTGGAATTCAAAATAAATTGGAAATATTGGAAAGTTTTTGGAGCATCTTCTAATCCAAAACTGGATGCTCACAAAGCACACACCCAGTAAAAATCTGGCCAACAGCTGCTAACATTCTGTAAGTGTTCTTATTAAGAAGTAAATTTTATTTTTAAAAGAAGAGGAAGGAGGAGCACACTGTGGTAATATCCACCCCGTCACCCCAAATCATGCTTTTGAGGAATGACTTTTGAAATTCCAGATTTTGTATGTTTGAAAATGCTGAACTCAAATGAGCTTACTTCTTTTGTTCAGTTAATTCTGTTTTCTGTAAAGGAAGGAAACTACAACTCTTTCCAAATAGAAATCTGGGGCACATTTCTTCATGTTTCCTCCAGGACAACGGTAGGTTTGAGACAGTTCTGAAAACTCTTAACTCACGCATGCCTTTCATCCCTGCACTCCAGAAGCAGAGGCAGTGAGATAAACTTGAAGCTACTTGGTCTACATAGCAAGCTCCATACCTACTGGACCCCACATTAAGACCATGTCAAATGAATAAATTTTTAAAAATTAAACAGATATCTAACATAGACATGTTAGGTTCTACAATCTAACACATTTCATATGTAAACAAATACAATACCTCAATAGAGTCCCATATTAAATGTAAAAAGCATTGGATCTCATGACATTTTCTCTAGATATAAACTTATGGCCAAAACAAAACAACAAAATAAACTCTCCAAACTTACTTCTGTTAAAATCAATTCTGAAACTAAATGAAATCCTAAAAAATAAAAGTATGTGATTATGTGTTTTTAAGAAAAAAATATCTATGAGAATCATAATAGTTTCATTGAAATTCAGGACACCTTTGGGATACACTATATGACATAGATGTTCTGATATGACCCGTGTTCCCTTTCAAAGGAAAGTGTCAAGGGGACATAGACGTAGAGGAAAGTTCTCCTAATCTTTCTGTAATTTCTAGAGACTGTGTTAAAGGTTTTCTAACAACTATGAGAGCCATGCATGTTGGTCACACCAAAGCAAGAGTGAATAAACAACAAACAAGGCAAACATCTGCCAGAAATTCTCTGAGATTTGCTTATCTTTTATTCGAATACACAGAAGAGGAGAGGGAAGAAAGGGGGAGACTGGGAAAAAGTGGAGGAGGGCAGAAGGGAAACCAAAGGGAAAGTTCTTTTACTTAAAATAGAAGATTCCTTCTTCCTCCATAATATTTAACAACTGAATGTACTAGCGTAAAACCCTAGGGTAAAAATTGCTCAGCCATTTTTTTGTCAACCAAAGGAAAAATATATATAAAATCTTAAATGCTAACTGCTCATATAAATGCCGTTCATGGCTTTTATTGACTGGACTGACATGTCTTTTGAACCACTCAATGAATAGTATTCTAGAAAGCCAACATTAATGTTTGAGTAAAAATTTCAGTGTAGTAAAAAGCCCAGCTGTACACTTAGGGATTATAAAAGAAGCAGAAATCTGACCACAAAACCAGGTAGCTAGGAGCCAGATGCCTTCAGGGACTGATGGGTACCAGCAAAATTGAGGCCAGAGAGGGCTTCCCAGTTACTCTTGGCTACTCAAGCATCACAAGAATCACCAGAGGCAGGAAAAGGTTATTCCATGGAAGAGCATGGTTTTGGATCCTGTAAGAAGCACTGTATGCATCCTAGGACAACAGTGTGTCCTGTTTTCTCCAAGGGTCAGCATGCCCACATCAGCTTGGGCTGGTATGTGTACAATTACTGGATATCAAACCCGCTCCAGCACAAACCACTGGTCCACGCTGGACAGGCAGAGAACAGGCTGTCTGCACTTTCTTGGCACACAGTTTTCCTTTTTCATAAGACATTCACAGTCTCTTGAGTGCTAAGAAAAACTCAGCTTCTTCTTAAGACAAAGAAACGAGGCCCAGTTTCAAGTGATGGGTACTGGCAAAATTGAGGCCAGAGAGGGCTCCCCAGTTGCTCTTGGCTATTGAAACTGTACACACACAGAAGCAACAGAGGCAGGAAAAGGATATTCCATGGAAGAGCATGAAGTCCCAGGGCTGGATCTGTCCTCTGTAAGGAAAATGATACCCAGTGTTCATGATTCTCTCAGTCCCAGCCAAGGAAACCCAACACCCAGATGTGAAGAAACTATTTACAGAAGCAACTCTTCCTGCCAGTGTCTGAATGACATTCATGCTGCTGCCTGACAAGCTTGTTGGTCTAGAAACGTGAGAAAAGGAGCAGGCACATATAAAAAGGAGAACAGAGCGAAGGGCAGCGGAGTTTCATTCCTTGTTTCCTATTAATAAAATCAGAAAACAACAGAGCAGATACAGACCGTCACATAACTAGACTGTAAGGTCCAGGATCCTCCCTTTAAACATGTCTTTGCTTTCTTTTCTTTTTGAGACAGGGTTCCTGGCTATCCTGGAACTCACTCTGTAGACCAGGTCCTCCTTGAACACATTCACAGAGATCCCCCTGCCCCTGCCTCCTAAGTGCTAGGATTAAAGACATGTACCACCACTGCCCGGCTGTCCTTGCTTTCTACAATCTGCTAAGTTCTACCAACCACGATCTGAAACTATTAAATGGAAATTTCCAGAAATGAAGAAGCCATAAGCTAAAACTCACACTCCACTCTGAACAGCATCTTCTTCTGTCCCACCTGGGATGTGAACCAATACTCCATCCAGCACATTCACAGTATCTAACTGACATGCATCCTGACTTAAGGCCCCAAAGCACTAGAACAGGTAGCAGGGTATTTTAAGTATGCTTGTGAATTCATGAAAGCAGGAATTCTTGTCCTACAATGATTGTTCACTAGGCCTTCTTAGGGGTTATTATCCACATGACTGCAACTTTGAGCATGTGCTGAAGAAGAAGCAGAGGGAAGAATGCCATGGGGAAGGTGAAGAAGCAAAGCACATCCCAGTGGGAGTACTGTGAGAGGCAGCAGGAAAGATGCTATGAACAGCACACTCAAAAAGATCTGGGGATGGGACACAGCAGGGATCTTTGCAGTCAGCTTAGCCATAGTATAAGGTAGGACAGAGAGCACCCCTGGGTGATGAGACTGAGCACTGTGCAGAGCTTCCCTGTGGACCCTTTACTAACACACCAGCATCAAGACACAGGAAGCAGCACCTCCCTGGAAGGAGGAAGAACGGAGCTGAGGCATGACTGCTAGGCCGCTGGACCCACAGGGACAGGGATATCTGTCATTACTGCCCACTGACAGATCCGAGGTAAGCAAAGCTCTGCATTGAAAAGATATGCCAATTCAAAAGGCAATGCTACTGGAGAAGGAGTAGAGGTAAAGTAAATAATCAAGAACATTGTGTTTAAGGAGTTATGCAACTGTGAGGCCCACAAGTTTATGTATGTATGTATGTACGTACGTATGTATCCATTCATTTATGGATTTTTAGAGGCGAGGTCTCACTTTGTAGCTTTAGCTGTCCTGGAACACACTATGTAGACCAGGCTGGTCTGAAATTCACACAGGTCTGCCTGTCTCTCCCTCCCCAGCACTGGAATTAAAAGCATGCACCACTATGCCTGGCTTGAGTCTTATAAATTTATAATTCAATGGATATTCTACAACTTACACCTATCTTGAATTGGGATAGATACTACAATGATAGTATCTTAGCAAGACCATAAAGCTTAAGTAACAACAAGTTTTCTTCTTAGTGTAAATAAAATAATAGTTCCTACAATCAGTGTTGTCTTGAATTTGATGATACACTTGTGATGTAGACACAATAGGATCAGGAATACAAGACCAGCCTTTGCTACACAGCAAAGAAATTCAAGGTTAACTGAGACTGGTTGACTCTGTCGCAAACAAAGTCTCCAAACATACATGACAGAAACTAAGGCTCAATACATTAATTACATTAGTTCTTTGGAGCCTGTGGGAACCTGATTCCCAAGTTCCACAAGTTCTAGTTCATTAGCAACGCTGCGTTGCTAATGAACTAGAACCACACCTCACAAAATCACTTAGTATATCGTTCCATCTAGTCTTCTTTCTCTGACAGATACACAGAAAATAGTATCAATTAGCCTGAAAGACAGAAGAAAACATCACAGGGCAGTCCATGTGATGTGTAGCAAAATCTAACAATTCTTGAGTGATGTAGTCTGTCTTTCTCTCTACACCACAGTAGGGGTCCTTCTCGTTCCTAGTGTTCGTCCTTATGTGCACACAAAGGTCAACACCAACTTAAGTCGTTAGTCTTTCTTCACGAGACAGGGTCTCATGCAACTTTGAGCTTACCTACTGGATAC
Source organism: Grammomys surdaster (assembly GCF_004785775.1). Lineage (NCBI taxonomy): Eukaryota > Metazoa > Chordata > Mammalia > Rodentia > Muridae > Grammomys > Grammomys surdaster. The sequence continues at coordinate 2,019,048 of NW_021620456.1, read as the reverse complement.
ATTGATTGGCCAGTCAGTGAGCCTCAGAGGTCAATCCATCTCCACCTTCTAGTACGTCACGCCCTGAATTTACAGGATGTAGGGCAGTGAACTCGGATCTCCATGTTTGAGTGTTAAGATCTTTATTTTATCAACAGAGACATCTTTTAAGAATCCATTTTATTTTTTTCATCAGATTTCTTTATATGAAACGAACCTTCATGGTGGGGAGGGGTATGAAACACTTTAAAATAATGTGTTTTCAGCAAAAATGTATTGCGTCTGCTGTTAAAAAGGCTTGGGTCTCTTGAGGCTCTCAGAGACTGAACTACCAACCAAAGAGCATAGACAGGCTGTACCTAGGACTTCCACACATATGTAACAGATGTGCAGCTTAGTCTTTATGTGGGACCTGAACAACTGGAGCATGGGCTATCCCAAAAGCTATTGCTTGTACATGGGATACGTTCTTCTATCTGGGCTCCCTTGTCTAGCCTCAGTGGGAGAAGATGCAACCAGCCCCACAGAGATTTTATGTGCCAGGGTCAGGGGATATCCAGGGGGATTCCCACCCTTTCAGAGGAGAAGGGGAGGGACCATTGGGGGATGGATTGTGGGAGGAGGTGACTGGGAGTGGGGCAGTGAGCTGGATGTAAAAAGGCTTGGGTCTCTGACAACAATATCAATGACTCAAAAGAGAAGAAAAGGAACAGTCAGTCTACAAGCTGTGGTCCTGAATTTCTCTTCAACAGATCTTCTCAGACCCCAGAAGAAGAGGCCACTCTAGGCAAGCACTTGGCCAATTGGTTATTCTCAGAAATAGTGTGAAAGAGCCTGAGGCTTGCTGCTGTCAAGGCCTGGGATACTAGCCATACTCAGTTCTCTTCCCATGGGCATAAGGCAACTCACATTGTTCTAAATGTCCTTGTGTCTGTTTCCTTATGTACGTGATCCTGTAGCTGTGTGCACATGAGCTTAGAGGTGAGAGGGAGCTCACACTATGGATTAGCTGTATATGTGCACTTCCTTAATGTAAGAGTGCACACCTTACTCATGTAAGGAAGCCCATATTCAGGTGATAACTTCCAAAGGGCCTAGAATGCCACAACCTGGGCTTCTGGAATCTTATTTCCAATTGTAACCTGACCCCAGTGCATTATTACTCAGAATGGGCATTTTCTCAGCAGCAGCTGTTAACAAGTATAGCAAATAGATAAAGAAAGTCTTCAGGTAACTTTTATATAATGAAGCTCAAAACCCTGAAACAAGTCTTTGCCTGCAACCCAACCATCAAAGCTTTGTTAAAAAGGTTTTATCCCACTGTTGAAATGTGCTGGCTGTATGTGTGTATAAGTATGGGAACAAAATATGACTTTAGGGGAAATGGGGCAAAAGGAAAGCCATATAAGTTCTAGGGTAGCTGGGCTTAAAAAGATTTAGATGAAACTATTATAACCTCTGAAATCCACATAAGACCACCTGGCTTTCCTCCTGTCCTTCAAGAGCACCAGAGCTTCAGCTAGCAGGCTGCTCAGTTCTGGGAGGTCAGCCTCTGAAAGAACATTTTTTCAACTTTATGTCTGTGTGCTCGTGTGGCATATGCACAGGGTCCTGTGGCAGTGCTCACATGTGCACGGAGGCCAGCGGTGGGCTGTGTTCCTTATCATCGTCATCCTTTTTTTTGGCATGTGTCTTCTCTTTGGTGTGTGTGTATGGGGGGGGGGGGAGAAGAGACAGACAGACAGACAGACAGACAGAGAATGAAAGCTAGAACAAGAGTGAGGGAGAGAGAGAGAGGGAGAGAGGGAGAGAGAGAGAGAGAGAGAGAGAGAGAGAGAGAGAGAGAGAGAGAGAGAGAGAGAGAGACTCTCAACCAAACCAAGAACTCTCTGACATAGGAAAGCCTGGCTAGCCACCTTGATAAAGGCCTCTCTAGCCCCTGCTTTCCAAGCCCTGGTATTACAGGGAAGTTGTCAAGCCCACCTGGCATTGATGCAAACCACAGGGAACCTCAACCAGGTCCTCACTGTTGGTCAGCAAACACTGTATCCTCTTAGGCAGTTTTCTGCCAGCTTTTTAGAAAAAAAAATAGGGTCTCTGGCTACACATGTAACTCATCGATTAGCTAGAATGGCTAGCCTATAAGCACTCAGGATGCTCCCATCTCTGCCTCCTCAGAGCTAAGAATATTGAACTCAGTACTGAGGATGTCACAGCACTTCACTGACTAAGCCATCTTATCAGCCCCTATATTATTTTTCTTCACCATAAGATAGCCTAGACATCAAGACCCCAAGACCCCAAGGCCCCACAGTGACATGTCTTGAATTACCACAAACTCTTCTACCATGTCTGCAATTGAGGCACCTCAACAAACTTCCCAAAAAGTTTTAAGTAGAAAATGAGCCCCCAATGTATAAATCCATTGGTACCAATATGCCTCCCATGGCCTCCCATGGCCTCGTCTTGGCAGTGGAGCCTCTTTAGGTATTTCCCTCTGAGCTGCTTCAGGCAGCACTCAAGTGTGAGTGGAGGACAGAACAGGCTTGCATCAGAGGAAAGGGACTAATGGTGTCTTCACCAACTCTGCAGATGTATGGCAATTTGTAGACTACCAAGAGATCCACAGATATGTCAGCAACAAGAGGAGCAAACCTTTAACTGAAAGACTATAGTGGGGAGAATTAGCAGCATAACAGCACTGGAAGAAGTCATTTATTTTTCTAATTAAATTCTCAAATTGGTGGGAGCAGCCTATTAAAAATATAAACCCAAACAAAATGTGGATGTCGAGGTCAGCCCCAGCACTATTTTTAACGAGGATAAAGATAAAAGGAGACATTACAACCTCATACTCTTTCCTGATTGCTTCCAACTTTAGGGACTTAAAAGGGGAGAGAAGAAGGAGGCAGGAGTTCTGGCCATCACACCATGTCATTTGATACTTGTAATTTGAGCTGATGCACTCAACGAGACTATTTGTGTTTAAAGCTGTGTTAGAAAATTACATTTTTTTAAACGGCATTTATAGAGCAATTTCTATTTGTAAAGTGCTTTGCAGTCATTTTTTAAAGCAATTCCTAACAACAGCCATGTAAAGTAGGTCAGAGTTATTATGCCCGATGCTGCCTCTCTCAAAAGGCTGAGTCAAGGAAGGTGCAAAAAGGTTAACTGATTTTCCTGGGGTTGCAGGCAAAGCAGGCAACAGAACTGAAGATGGTATTACAGCTGCCAGATCCCAAATGCTGATGTCATCCTGATGCTCCCTCCCCCAATCCCACGCCTACTGAATCAGAGTACAGGAACTGGTTCTGAAACTCCAGTAACAGGTGCAACATGAGCCAACAGGAAGAGCTGCCTGGGCCACCATTGCTAGCAGGCCTTCTGAAAGGTTCAGGCCTCACCATGAAAAGACAACAATGTTTTAACCAAGGCTGAGCCCGTGCCAAAGCTGGAACTGACAATACTCTCTCTCCGTTATGATGGAGCTTTACAAACAAAACCAACTAGAAATTACTTCCAGTTCACAAGTCTTCCATATGTTCAAACACAACTGTCTGGGGTAGTCTTCTTGTTTTCCTTAAACAATTTCCCTGGGTTTCTTCTATGTAAATATAATAGCAATTCCATCTCCTTAGCACCACCTTCTAACTTCCCATTCTGCTGCCATAGTAGAAAAGTCCTTACACAGCCCAGGAAGCATGAGCAGGTCTTGCTATGGTCTGTGGAACATGTGGAAGATACTTAGGCACTAGCCAGTACAGCTCTCTTGCATCATTTCTATAGATCCAAACTGAAATTAAAGTACAGAATAAAATGTTTAGGAGGACTTGAGGAGGCTGTCCAGGGACACAACAGGACAAGTATCTACAGTCAAGATTCAGGCCAGACTAATCGACCTCAGAGTCAATATAATCACTTCTATTTCTCACTAGATTATTCCTCCACTTTCTTTTACTCCTCTCTATTTGTCCATCTGGGCAGCCAAACCCATTCAAAGAAAACTCTTCTCACTGGCTTTTGGTCAATAAGTCAAGAGGATCCATTGAAAGGGGGGAACAATAATTTCTAAAAGAAAAGCACCATGATGTATTTCACATTCCGCTCTCAAGTCAGAGAAGTCAGAGTTAGATTCGAACACACAGGGTTCATTTGGCTCATGTACCAGCCCTTGTTCACATTTCGTGGTGTGGACTGTTTGTTTGTATCTTACTTAAGCCAACTAAGTCTAGAAAAAAGAAACCAGGAAGAGGAGGAGGAAGAAGAAGAGGAGGAGGAGGAAGAGGAGGAGGAGGAGGAGGAGGAGGAGGAGGAGGAGGAGGAGGAGGAAGAGGAGGAGGAAAAGAAGGAGCTAGACAAAGAAGAGGAATTCAGACCAACAGTGAGGCAGAGGCTACACAGTGCTTAAAAGAATGGAGGTCAACATACTGTTATTAGTAAAAAAATAAATAAAAATTATAATGACCTATGAGATGGTTTTGCCAGTAAAAGCACTTGCTTCTAATCCTGATGATCAAGCTCCATTCCCAGAACAGTTATCCTCCATATGCATGCCTTTTACACATTCACATACATTTGCACACAAGTAAACAAATGAAAAGCAAAGTTTTTAAAAACACAGAGGCACAGAATGAGAAAGCTCATAGGGCATCCATCTGTTGACAGACAAAAAAACATTTGACAAATTCAATCTCCATTTATAAAACTGGTAGCCTTCTAGGAAACAGAGGAATAAATCCATCTTGACAGAATACCCACCCCTCAAAAAAAACTCTACATATGACATTGCATTTTAAAGTTTAAAGACTGAACACATTCAACTACTATGACCATTCTCATAAACCTGACTTATCGTAGCACTCAAAGTTCTACTTACTAATATGGAAGATATTAACAGTATACAAAAGTATTTTGTATACGGTAGTAACAGTTTACCAAAGCAAGTTGTTTGCATACTGCAGAAGATCATAAGCATTTCGGGTTTAGCACAGCAACAGATCAACCTGAATAATCCACCACATTCCTATATATTATCAATGAACAAATGAACATATTACATAGCCTAGCATCCCACTATGTGACTATCCTAAAGTCAAGGAAGCACTAGGTGTATACTAAAGAACGCATGAAAGAAACAGGGAGGCTGAAAGCCATAAGATACTGAATGAAATCCAGGGAAGCCCAAATTCATCCAGGCAGACCCTGCTCCTGGACTGTACGAGTCAACACAGTGAAACTGGCAGGTCTTTATGCACTGATCTATCCATCAATGCAGCTCAACCAAAATGTCCACAGTGTTTTTACAGACATCAAGATTATAAAACTCATATGGAAAGCATGGGCCCTAGAACAGCTGAGAGCGATCAGAGAATAAAGACAAAGCCATTCCCCCATTCTCTGTGATACTGAGACTATGTAAGGCTGCATCAAAGAAGACAGGGTGATAGTGGTTCAGAGACAGGCACGAATCAGTACAACAGAAGCAGATACCCAGAAACAGGCCCGCATAAGCACGCTCGGCTGCCTTCACGCTTCAGATTTGAAATTAATGATGGAAGAACAGCACCCTCGGCAGATGGTGCTGAAGGAACTCGGTTCCCATAGGCAGAAACCTCAAAATAACAAATGGAACACTGACCTAAACCCTATACCTCAAAAAACATCAATCTACACTGACTTTTAAAATCTAAAACCAAAAGTTGCAGAAAGACACACAACTCATGCATGCATGCATGCGTGCATATATACATACTGTGTTCAGGTACATTTGGAGCCCAAAGGCTGAGTTCCTTGTCTTTCCTTACGACTCTTCACCTTGCATTTTTGAGACAAAGCTTCTCGTTGGCCTGAAGCTCACTAGTTGATTAGACTGGCTGGACAGTGATTTGCCTGCCTCCATCCCACCTCATCCTGCAGGGCTAGGGTTACCGATGTGTGCAACCACGCCTGGCTTTTAAATCAGTGCAGTGGATTAGATCTTAGGCCTCATGTTTAGACAGCAGGCACTTTAAGCAATGCAGCCACCTGCTCAGCTGCCAAAACGTAAATAATTTGCTCTAAGAAAATTCATGAAGACATATTCACTAAGAATAGAAAAAGACAAAAAAGAAAAGCAACAAGCGAGTCATTAATTCAACAAAGAACTAGGTTTTAGAACAAATAAAGAATAGTCAAAATTCAGCAGTAAAAGAAAATGAGGGAAAGACACTGACAAGACAGTTTATGGAAAGACACAAAACAAAGGATAACACAGGGAGAGGCACAAGGTGACGACCCAGGAGTGAAACAAGTTAAACCACAGCACACATCAAGGAGACAGAGATAATAATAGTATCAAAGATACAGAAAGCTGGGGTCACTCATAGGTTGCTGTAGGGAAATACAATAGCATTCCCTAACATCTCCAAAACATCTGTAACTTTGTAAGTTTGAATACACATACAGGGGCTGGAAAAGTGGCCCAGCAATTGGATCTCTTGCTGCTCTTCCAGAAGAACCAAGTTTGGATCCTAGCACCCAATTCAGGTGGCTCAATTACTTGTAACTCCAGCTCCAAAGGAGACAGCACTGTCTTTTGGTGTATTCTAGTACCCAAACACATATGTGCACACATGTGCATGTGCAACCTAAGTGGATACCCAGAAACAGACTCCTACAAGCATACTCAACTGCCTTCATCCTTCACATTTAATATTAATGACGGAGGAACAGCACCCTCAGCAGATGGCACTGATGCTTTGGGCTCAGCTTGATGCCCACAGGCAGAAATCTTAATGTGTACATGCATGTGTGCATGCACATGCACACACACACACACACACACACACACACACACACACGACTCCCATGCAATCAAACAGCTCTTTTCTTGAGCCTTCATTCCCCCAAAAATGAAAACTGAGGTTCACAGCATCATGACCTATAATCATTGGTTATCATTATACTTGTCCTCATCAGTCCAGCTGTCCTTCAAAGGTGAAAGGTCAAACTATGACCCAATGCATGGGACTAGCTATAAAAAGGAACCAGCTATTGATACACACAAGACTTTCAATTATATCCAAGTGACCACTCTGACTGAAAGAAAGCTCATCTCCAATATTTTATAATTTGGTGTTTATGCCACATTTTTATTTTGAAGTGACCAAAGTTTTAGAAATGGAAACAAACTAGTGGTTTTCGAGAATGAAGAAAGGGGTGGAGATGAAGTACTTCCAGAAGGGAACCATGAGGGACTCTTAAGGTAAAGGGATTGTTCAATCCTGCTTGTCAATCAGTCTCTGCTCATGAATACCACATGGTGATGAGGTCTTGCAGAACTCAAGGATGAGGTTGTGTAAGGACATGGGTACAAACCCCATCACACAATATGCAGTAAAAATTATACAGACACTGGGGCTGGAGAGGTGGCTTGGTTATAAAAGCACTGGCTGCTCTTCCAAAGGACCTAAATTCTACTTCAAAATGAACATGGTGGCTCAAGAATCAGTAACTCTAGTTCCAGGAAATCTGAGGGTACTGCATGCATGTGGCATGTAGGCAAAAGCAACAACAAAAAAATTGTAAAAATTAAATAATTTTAAAAGTTATATGAAACTTAACCTACACACATAGATATAAAAACTGAACTCAGAAAAAAAAATTGAACTCAGAAATCTGAATAAGAACAGAGATTGTACTGATGTCAATATACTGTAATACATCCCTCTCTTATTTTGTAGAATGTAATCTTTGGAGAAACTGAGTCAAGTATGTTATGAGATAGTTCCATATCATCAATGTCATCATCGTTGTTGTCATCTTCATCGTCATCCTCCACCTTCTTCATATTATTATTAATTATTATTATTACCTCTGTATTACTTTCTACAAATGTACATGAAGCTAAAGCAACAAGAATAACATCAGACAGAAAGAAGTAGGCTGTTAAGCAGGACAGATATTGAATGGTGCAGGAAGCTGAACTCTAAATGGTTTCACTTTCAGATTTGTCAAAACCAATCCTAAAGCTGGGCTTGGGAAACAAAGGACTCATTAGGAGAATCACCTGCTAATACAATGCCTTCTAAACTGAGATCTGGCTACAACCCCCAGAAAGCTGGCAGGACTTACCCACAGAGCCAGCCCTGGCTTATTTTCAGCAGCAGGAGGCATGTGTGACATAAAAACTAAATCCTGCCACAGAATCCTAAATTTCATCCACAGCAATTGTGTCAACTCCTGTTCACAGCCAATTCTTTCCTTAAACTGCTACCATCCAGTCCAATAAACAGGTATTTAGACACACAAAAATATCTGACTTCCAAAAACAAGATGCCCTCTGGGTGATATTTGCGAGTCAAGCGGTAGCTGTGTCTTAAGACATGTGGATAATTGTTCCTCAGTTTATAAGGTCAAAATCCCACACATTTATATGCACAGTGTGTGATTTTACAAGCTGGGAAGCCTGGAGCGCATCCTTAGCTCAACTGTAAACCCAACCTCTGCAAGACAGGCCGGCAAATCTAAGAGATGAGAAGCAGGGCCTGAAAAATGTCTTAATACCCACTCTCTGTTGCTAAGTGAGGAAAAAAGCTGGCTTCTTTTTGCTTTTTCAGTTTTAGGGATCAAAAGTAGGGCTTCACGTGTGCAGGAAATGTGCTTCTCTATTGCACTATAGCCTAGCCCAAGAGCTGGCTTCTGTGGAAGGACATAGGAACTCCAGGAAGGGAAAAAAAAAAAAAAACCTGTTCCTGCAGAGACAGGCTGACTGATTAGAACATCAGGACCATGGAGAGACTGGAATGTTCAGGTCCACTGGCTAACTAATTTACTGTAGGCTAGTGTTAGCCACTCCATGCCCACCTCTGTGTTTGAACTAACATCCTTTACTAAGAGATTAAAAAAAAATACTTTGGAATCTATTAAGTTAGCAGACCCATGTACTTCTAGCAACCACAAAGCTAAAAATGCTGTCAGAGAGCATCTTACGTCTATAGAAAAGTGTCACCAATCTTGCTGTGACCACTTCTCTTTGGTACCCACCCATGTGTTTTAAACTTGACTTGATTTAGGACTTCCTATGTTCTACAAAACTATAAAACTTCGTAAAACTGATTCCACATTGGAAGATGGAATTTGGAATAATCTAAATAATGTTCTGGGGCCAGGAACACTCAAATAGCTCCAGAATTAAATCTCTCTTATTTCCTTTGAGATATGATTGTTCATGGCTGTTGGCTCCTCATGGTTACTTCTTCTGGCAGTACTGGCCAAAAAGTACAGCCCAATAGGTACCCTACCCCTACTTACCATCTCACAGAACCTGTGCTTCCTCTTCAAAAGTCCAACAACCATAGTAATGCTTGGGTAGAGGTACCATGCCTAGTTATCTCGTGACAGTTCTTCACAGGGAGGACAGAGAACAACACACAGGTTCAATGCACACCTGTTTGGGATTCATTGTCTTCCCAACACAAAGCAACGGTTCTCAACACAGAACAAGTCCTCCCAAGGTGGCACTTAGCAATGTTAGAATCTCAGTGTTGGGAATTTGAGTCTTAACACAGGAGGCAGAGGGGTGGGAGATCTTGCTACATACCTTCTCAGGGCAGCCCCTGGGGCAATGAAATATCATGCACCAAATGTTAACTGAGTCGAGGGTGAAAACCCCTAATAGGAAGAGCTGTTTTCAGAGAGTTCAACGTGAAAAACACTAACATAGGATTAAACATAAAGCTCAGGAGAGGACCCATGCTAACGGTGTGACTTCACACTGGAACCACTAGAGGGGGCATGGGCTAGTGGGAATATGTCAGGTCATTGGATCTGAGCATGAAGAGATTCCTGGAACCATAGTAACCCCCCTTTCCACCCCCCCCCCTTCTTCCTTCCTTCCCTTTTTTTTTTTTTTTTTTTTTTTTTGCCAGAATGAGGCAAAGAACTATCTCTGCCCCAATCTTCTGCCATAAAAGACTGTGCCACCAGAGGCCAGTGCATCGGAGATCATGGCCACAGCTATACACCTCTGAAACCATGAGCCCAAATAAAGTGTTTGTTCTTATCTATAAATGGTATACTGCTAGTCCTTTTCCCAGGTCCTGAAAAACCACATACTACGACACGTTTAGCAAATTACAGCCATTAAGTAGAGCTGGTGATCTACAGACAACCTCCATTCCTTTACCTGTTTAGCTTCAATTCAAGCCGATTTTCCCTGAAAAACCTCAGTGCCTTTAAAGGTATCAGTTCTAGGGGCAAAGATTGCTCAGTGGGTAAGAGAGCCTGCTGTGAAGGCCAGAGAACTGGACTTCAGATCCCTAGCCCTCAACAAAAACCTAGCATGGCCACACATGCCTAGATAGCAGGTTGAGAGGCAGAAACAGGCTGATCTGTGGAGCTTTCAGACAAGCTCGCCTTAGCCAAGTCAGCAGGCTTCTGGTTGGATGTGAGAAATTGCATTAAAAGAATAAGATGGAGGACTAAGATCCAGATGGCCCTCTCTAGCTCATATACCATGAACCACAAACCCGACCCCACCCCAGAGAGGGGGAGCAGACTGAGGGTGCGGGAACACTGCACAGGGTTCCGGACTCATAAAACCCTATGGGAAGTTTAAGTTTGAAACATCTGGGTGACATTAAACAAGGCAATTACCTTTATCAAGCCTCGGTTTATTATCTGTAAAGGGAGAATGATGATTGTCTTACCTGGAAGAGCTGTTGGAAGAATGAAAATAAATAAGGTATGATCATCAAAGACTGGAGCAAAGATTTAAAAAAATAGCTATATGTTATTCTTATTAATGTGCTGTCTCTCACCTCCACCAGAGCCTGACGCACCTCAGCGCCAGGAGCCTAAGCTACTTCACTTTGGGCATCTATTTCAGACTACATGGTTGTTGGTTTAACTAGTTTCTGGTGCCAGAGAAGAGACAGCCATACTTAACTAGCTTGTAAACATAGTGCCACTTTGTTTCTGGGTGGATAATGCTACCCAGAGTGACTCTTAGCCACTGAATCAACTAAAGCCTCATCTAAAAGATAACTCCAAATCCAGAAACTGATCCGAATTTTCGACACCCTATTCCTTAAGAAATGTTTTTGTGGATAAAGTGTTTGCTTTGGACTCTAGCCACAACAATGTAAATGCTTAAGCTCAAAAATGAAAGTTGCCTTGACAGACAGCTAACACGGAGAGTATAGCCGGCAGCAAACCAGGAAACCAGGGATACTGTGGGGAAGCCACACGGAGGGTTTCTCCCTACAACGGGGTGATGATTACAAGTTTTGTGCCCTTAAAAAGATTACAGAATGCAAAGTAGATGCTACCCAATCTTCACATAGCATGAGCCCCTGAAAGCATCAGGAGCTGGACTGTGGTGGTTACCAGCACAGACACTAAAGCCAGCTATCATCCATATAACCTAGCCAGCCACCCGAGGCCTGATTTCCTCTGAATATATAAAAGGGATATTAACAGAACCCACCTCATGCAGTTCTTAGGGAAATCAAATTAGTTACTGAATTTAAAGCAGTCAAACTGTCTGGTGCTCCATAGATAGTGACTCTTTTTATCCTTATTAGCAAAGGAATAGCAATTTTCCAACCTGGCAGCCTGGAGTTCTCCAACCTTCAATGAACGTACCAGGACACCTTACCATAGCTTGCAGGCACATTTACTCTCTCTGGTCTGTTACCGGCTAAAGTCCAGACAGGCTCTCCAGGTTTCCACACTCAAGAGCACTTCAGTCAGAACAGTCTTGCCTACTATACACGGTTCACAGCCACATTCATCTCTGTGTCATTAGTAGACATCAATAATGTCATGCCACCCATCAATATAACAACACAAGAGCAACTGTTATACACCACTATTACAAGCTGGGGATTGGAGTTTCCAGCACACTGCTGGACCCAACTCTTCTCTTTAGAGAGTCCCTACCTAAAACTCCCTAAGGGGGGGGTCATACTAAAAACCCAAAGAAGCACGCAATACTGTTAGGATATTAAAGGATACACATGCAAAAGCACAATAAACTACATGGAACTGTAATATTCTAAGGATGGGTTGGATGGATTTGCTATGTTAACTAGTCAAATGGACTGAAGAAATCAACATAAACTATCTGGGATAAATCTGCAAACTGAAGAGACCCTGGGAAGATGAAGTGAAGAATCTGCCTCATGATAGGATCCTGTGATCAGCAAGTAGCAAATCTGGACTAGAGATTCCAATGTCTAATAAGCAATTGTGTCAAGAGCAAACCATTTTACATAGTTATTAGTTTACTTTAACCAAATAGTAAAATGTCACAAATATTTTTCTAGAAATAAATTGACAGTAGTAATATGACACCCGGATTAAGTTAAAAACTTATCTTGACAGGTTAACCTAGAGGAGCAAGCACCCAGTGTCGAACAGCTCAGGAAACACACCTGCCTCTCTATGAGAATCCTGGTTGCCTCACTACCTTCACTATCTGCATGTGCTTCCCAGAAGGTGGGCTTCTACATACAAAGCTCTTGACCTTGGACTCAGTTCTCTAAAGCTTGAATCCCATCTCTCTCTCTTCATCATCTAAGTTAGTGCCAAGAAGATTTCCCTGAACCCCTCAAAAAGCCAGGAGTTTCTAGTGTCAGATAAATTAAATCAAAACCTCCCTGTAGGATGACACTTTTCCACAAACTTGGAAAAAATCTGAGTCGCCTCGTAGGGTAGAATGGAGAACAGAAAAGTCAAAGATCCAGTGAGAAGAAATTTAATGAGCTCAAACATCTGAAATCAACAGTTCCAATCACACCACCCCCCTCCTGTTTTTAAGAGCTACATGTGATGGTAAAGTCATCAAATTTTCTAAAAATGCCTGCTAATTATAAATAAAAATTTCTTCATATAGATGTAAAGTTTCTGACTCTCACATTAATATGAACTGTGCTTCCTGTAAGAGAGATGGTAGGCACAAACTGACCGCCTGCTCTCACAGGGCAAGCATTATGGTACATTTGAAAATGGAACGCAGAACAAAGACCACAGGTAGGCTGAGACCCTTTCAAAAGGTCCCTTTTGGCAAGGGATATAGCTCAGAGTGCTCGCCAGCACTCATTAGGCTCAATCCTTAACACATCATAGACAAGGTGCTCGGCACACACATGTGACCCCAGCACTGCAATGGAGACAGGAGAATCAAGGATATCTTCAGCTACTTAGTACATGTACGTTCAGTCTTGGATCCATAAGATCTTACAGAAAACACAGATAATAAAAGGGAAAATAAAGTCTACTTTTGGACTGAAGATCCGGTTTCAAATTGGGCAATTCAAGATGGACTCCTAAATTTGGTGATTTCAAAGCTTTCCAAGTTTAGAGCAAAAAGCTAAAAGAGACTAAAATAATTACTTCAAAGTATGTCTGTCAAGTTTCTTGGTGACAAGGCATGCTTACTCAGATGAGGCTTATTGAGTTAGGAACCGAAGAGAAGCAAAAAGCTTTGCTATGAAAACATGAATAAAAACAAATACCCCCCAAATGTGACCATCATCACCTTACATAATGGGAAAAAGGGGGGGTCAAGAAGAACCAAAGAATAGAAATGACAGTATCTTCCCTGAACTGTTCCCGTAGCTAAATTTCAGAATCCAGTTAACCTAACATTTCAAGCTATGGATTGTTTTCCATTCAATAAATACCAAGGGGTAATAATTGTGTTTCAAAGCTAACCTTTAGATTTCAAAATGAATCATACTCTGTCACTAAGATGAACACAACAGTCATCGCCATAAACCCTGCAGAAAAGCTTAAATGGGAAAAACTGAAAACATTTTCATAGGAAGTATGATAGTACTTGTATTCAAAAAATCTCTTAATTTAGCAAGCATTTAACATACAGATCTATCTATCTATATCTATCTATCTATCATCTATCCATCCATTCAGTTTATGAGTGTGGTAACATTTAATTTCTCTACTAAAATTCAGTATATCGGGCACATAACCAAATGACAAATGTATTAGCTTCCAGGGATGCTAATAACCAGGTCTCAGGCAATGTATTTGAACACCAAAATGGCAGCAACAGTAGATAATAAGCCACTGCAGAAAGCAAGCAGGTAAGTTCTAATAATAAAAGTCAAACCATAACCAAAAGTTAAAAAAAGACAAATTCTCCTTGAGTAGAAGCCCAATGAATGTAGAGTCATGCAAGCAGAGGAAGTGCAGACAGAAGTAGAAAGCCATGTTAGAGCAACCATGGCAATAACAGAAATTACCAAAGAGTAACATCTGAGGAAAACCAGATTCAAAATATCAGTCAACAAATCACCCTGTTCAAAACAACTTTAAAGGCTGGAGAGATAGCTCAGAGTCTAAGAGAACTTGGTGCTCTTGCAGAGGACCCTGGCTTGCTTTCCAGCACATACATGGTAGAAAAAACTATTTGTAGTTCCAGCTCAAAGGATTCCAAGGCTCTTTTCTGGGCCTTCATGGACATTGCATACATGTGATACATACATACATGCAACCACTTATACACATAAAATAATAAAATCTTTAACTGTTGTGGATTTGGTCTAATACTTGTATTATGTAGGTCTGGGTCCAGGGTAGTCAAGATGGAATATAGATTTTAGTAAGTCATCTGAAATATGGAAGGGGAGTGTGTTAGCCATGTGGAGGTTTAGGAGTGGCCCAGCCATTGAGCTCTTTAAGGTATATTAAAATATAAGGCTGTATGTGTGTGTCTTTCAATTAAGAACCCAGAATATTGGCTCAGGTAGCAAGGAACTCACTGGTGCCACCAGGTGGGTTTGAGTAGTATTGTCAACTGTCAGATGGCGACCCATTGGCTACTACAACATTTAATAATGATAATAATAACTTTGAAAAACTGCAGCTTTACAATAGCTGAGAAATACTGTGGACAGAGAATGCTATGATAATCGACATCAGCAAAGATTTACCAACAGGATTCCTGTATCTTCAGACATCACATACTGAGAAAAGCAAAATGTTATCTGAAGTCATTTCCATGTTCTCTCAATATAGTCATAAAGCAGCACTGGGGAAACCTAATTCAAGGTCCTTTTCATGGCTAACTGCCACCTGCTCTTTAAAATGTCAGTTTCAAAATTCCAAGAGTCAGGAAGTAGTCCAAATTCAAGCATCTAAAAAAGCCACAGTGTCTACATATGACACACAATCCTGCAGTAGGGCTGGGGGCAGAGAGACAAACTGTACAATGTGACACAGAACATGGACTTTGACAATGGTGCCCATCTTAGTTACTGTTCTATTGCTGTGAAGAGATACCATGACCATGGTAACTTTTACAAGGAAGCACTTAATTGGAGTCTGGCTAGTAAGTCCATTTCCATGACAGCAGGCAGGCACTGGAGCAGCATCTGTAAGCTTACATTTGACACACAAGCATGGAGTCAGAGAGAGGGAGAGAACAAGACTGGGTCTGGTGTGGGATTTTGAAACTTCAAAGCCCACCACTAGTGGTACAACCTTCTCCAGTAAGACCACATTGCCTAATTCTTCATAAACTGTCCATCAACTGGAAACCAAACATTCAAAAATATGAGCCCACTGGGGGTCATCTATTCTCATACAAATCACCACAGTACCTCAGCAACATTTAATTTTCTAACTTGGATAAAAATAAAATGTTGCCATATATGAAAATGCTATTTCAAAAAGACAATGTCATGGAGACGGACCACGAAAATAGGAAAAGAGGAAGTCCAATTACCTTCATTTTCAGACAATATAATCCTATACTTAGAAGACCTTAAGATCTTCCCCAAAACTGCCAGGACTGATAAAAATCTTTCCCAAAGACACACCAAGCAGAATCAACTTGCAAACACCAGAAGCTTTCCTCTACACTAATAATGAATGTTCACAACAGCAGGGGTGGGGGGTAGGGGTCAAGGAGATGGGCACTGTAGAGATGAACCTAAGCAAAGAAACAGCGAAAACTTTAAAACACTGGAACAAATGGAAGAACTCAACAGAAGACGGAAATGCCTGCCATGCCTGTGAAATAGCAGAAATAATGTATTAGTGATAGACAATGGCTATCCTACAGAGAGCGATGCACTGATCCAACGCAACTCTCACCACAATCTCAGAATTACCCAAAAACATCAACCTAAAATTTATATGGAAACAATCCTAGCCCCCCAAATATTGAAAGCAATTGGAAGGTAAGACCCCAAGAATGGACCTATCACAGTATCTGGCCACAGACTATCTCACAGAGATACAGATACTAAAACCGTTGCATGTGTGCATGTGTGTGTTTGTGCTATGCACTGGAGAGAAGCCCGTTTGAAAAAATGGTAATGGGAAACCCAGTTTCCACTCCTGCACATCCAGGGGCAGAAATCAATTAAAACTGCCCTAAGGGTTTACTCAAGATTCCAACATGGAAACTGCCCAATAAAAACATGGTGAAAACCCAAAATATAGGCAGTCCTGAAATGGCCTGAAATGGTCACTATAGCACCACAGGGCACCAGGAATAATGAAAGAACTGGTAAGTGGCAACCACAGAGAGTAAGACATGACTCCCACGAGAGGGAGAGGTTTGAACAGGACCAAGAACAATGAGAGAGAGAAGATAGAGTGACACGTGCATAAAATGCTGCCCTGTGCTCTACCATTAATCACGCAGAGATGAATGCTTGTTCTCTCAAGATATGATTTGTTAATCTTGAAAGGAAGACAGTTTCTAGAACTTCAGAAATAAACACATAACCTACATAGAAAAAGAATTATTAAAACTTGTGAATCTGGGTTTCCAAGTATGCACGTTTTTACACTATTCATTCAACTATCCTAGAAATCTAAAATTGTAAAAATATCAAGAACCAGAAACATTTGAAGAGTGTAGAAAAAAACATCTATAATACACGGTCATCCAACACCACTGACTGACTTCCGTAAGTGCACTCTTTGGATTTTTTTCTTTACCTCTCATGGTATCTTAATCCATTTTTTGTGTTCTCTGCAACTCTCCCGTTGACTCACTTGTGTTCCTTTCAAACATGAGAGTGTGAATATTGTTCCTTGTCACCGCTGCATTTCCAGCTGAATTTAGAAGTGCACTGACTTTGGTTTAAAAGAAAATCCTCTTATTTTGCCCAAAATGAATTATGGAGTATTTAACCATCAGCTCTTGCATTAACTTCGGAAAAGGCACTATCCTTAATTATGACCTAATAACCCAGGACATAGAAACTGTAAGGCAATTGTCAAATTCACTAATGTTGTTGCTGCTCAAAGCTAACACAGTGAACAGGGATGAAAAGGAAGCTCGCATCAAAAGTCAAGGGATTCACTATCAGACAGGATGTCCCCATCTAGAATCCGTGGGAATGTTGTGCGGTTTTGCTGTTGTTGATGCTGTCTTTTGGCTCCATAGCATCAAGAAATCTGAATCCATTTCAAGAAGACAGACACATCTGTAAATAATGAATTGGAAAATCAACCAATCCTTCTGTTCTCTCTTCTTTCTGGTGCTACTGGGAACTGAAACTGTGTCTTAGTGTGTACTCGGGGATCACACTGGCACCAAACTCAATCCAAACACATAGATAGAGAATCTTCCAACTGTATATGGAGTCCATACTGTGGCATACTTTGTCACAGCATTCAGAAGGTCCTCTTAAGCTTGTTGCAACAGTGCTTGGTCAGAAATAACAGCTAGTGGGTGAGGGGGTGTTGCCGCTAGGTTTCTCAGCATACTCTCATCTTGTAGATCTCCATCTCAACCCTTCCTTCTTCTTCATGTCCACAGCCTGAATTTCTATTACTGGGCAGAAATGAGGATTTAATAGTGGCACTTAGGAATAAGATAATACAGCTATGCTTTAAAAATAGTATTTATGGGTAATGTTACAGTGGCAAACAATCAGACACATTTTCCTCTTATTAAGCTGGGGCACACAAGATGCTTCATTGGTTTGCTTGATCACCCATGAACACTGTGCACAGTTTGACTTCTTCCCTAATCAAAACTTCACTTAAAAAAAAAAAAGTCCATTCCCCTTCTGATCAATTTCCCAACAGCAGAAAAATGTCACAATACAGGGAGCTGGTGAAGCAAACATGTAATCAATTGTTTACACTCAATTAAGCAGAAAATAAAACCCTTCTATTTGGGAGAAGATTATCTATAAAACACACATCTGAAAAGACACAGAAAATGGAAGGGCTAGTTAATGTAGCTCAGGATGGCTGGGGCCTTAACTAACTAGGGCGTTTACCCTCAGCAGTAGTCCCTGTCACATGACTCTCCAGGCAACCTGTCAGTTACCTGAAGCAAGCTTTTCTCCTCTCCGTACTTTTTGGGATCTGAACAGCAAAGGGTGGTCTGTAGCTGAGGGGAAGGATGACATGAGGACCCACAGCATCAGACAATATGTCCTTCAACAATAACCCAACTGCTCAGGGTTCCTGACCTTAGCAACCACTGTCCAATGACCTCAAATCCCTAATATCCAACAACACCTACAAAATACATAAAAACAGATGACTACATGGCCCGCTAGAAAGCCATTCACTGTGGTAGAAAGGCATATATACCCTCAAGTGGCTGAAAATGAAGGCTTACTGTCTATCCCCCTTCATGAGGGAAGTGATAAATTTCCATCTTAATTTTCTTACCCATTTTTCTGCATGGAGGGGTAGCTTTTCTGAACTGAAACTTTAAATGAAGAACTAACATGTACCCAGAATTAGGTTTTTCATTCAGAAACCTGAAGGACTACTTGTAGAAGTTCTCTCTGTCCCCATGGAACATGAGACAAGTCACTATATGGTATACCCCAATTTCCCTGGACAGCATCTGTGAGTGTGCAAACACACGCGAACTACATCTACCTGTGTTCCTCTTTGATGCAGACTCTGTGTGTGTGTGTGTGTGTGTGTGAGAGAGAGAGAGAGAGAGAGAGAGAGAGAGAGAGAGGGAGGGAGAGGGAGGGAGAGGGAGGGAGAGGGAGGGAGGGAGGGAGAGAGAGAGAGAGAGAGAGAGAGAGAGAGAGAGAGAGAGAGAGAGAATATGAATGAATAACAGAGAGTGGCTCGCCAAGGATCACCCCTAAATTCCAATTTTGCTTAGAGAAATTTATTCCTCACGAAAAGGTAAAAGAGAAGGAAGGAAGGAAGGAAGGAAGGAAGGAAGGAAGGAAGGAAGGAAGGAAGGAAAAATGGAAAAAAGGAAGGAAGGAAGGAAGGAAGGAAGGAAGGAAGGAAGGAAGGAAGGAAGGAAACCCAACTACAACCAAAGCTGTGCATCCCACTTCAATATTACCATTAATAAAATGGCTAGTTATATCTTTATCTGATACTTCATATTTATCTTAGTTGGGAGGGCTTCCTGGAGTAAGACTCAGGGGATAACAAAGAAAAAATAATAAAAATGCATGAGTTCCCACACAGATTAATACAAATGTGTGCGCGTGCACACATGTATGGGGCGGGGCACCCCACACACCAACAATAGCTGGCAAGAGCAGGTTGGTTGTAGTGAAGTCTGGCTAATCGCTTTAATTCTTCAGGCTTCGTCGCATTGTTCACTATTTCTATAGTACTATAAAGAAATTCATAATGGTTTGCCCTTCCTTTCTTCCCTCTCCCTGTCTGGAAATACCAGAAAAGAGCCCTGCAGCAGAACTCGGCCACGTTTTGCCCGCAACTCTGTTTCTCAGCCATGCCGTCACAGTTTACCCTGTTATACGATCTATTAAATTTACAAATTGGTTGAAAAGGCAGCAAACCGCCCTCTACATTGCATCTACTTATATTTTCATGGAAGAGCATGGTTGTGAAATTGGTGGAGAGAAATAAATGACATTTTGCTTGGGTCGACAACGAAAACATACACTGCCCGTTGCCCATTTCCTGACTGCGCATGCGAGGCAGATCTGAAAGTGGCTCTTGGCTGGCTGGGAGCAAGCAATCGCTGAGCCCAGGGCATCCCACTCTGTGAAGCTTTACCCTTGTTTTTCCTCTGAGGTTTCCTTTCTCTATGGGCACTTGAAATCTGCCATGAATACAACTCTCTCTGAGAGTTTAGGGAACATAGCAAGTAGAAAGTGGGTGGAGTATGAAACACACCAACCCCCCCCCCCACCCCACCCCCCTCCCCACCCCCCCCCCCGGAAACAGCCGCTTTGTTAAACCAGAAAAGAGCTGAGAGCTTTCAAAGACAAGTGAAGTTCATGCCTTGAAGAAGAATTTCAATTTTCACAAGTAAAGCTGTTAAGCAACTTGACTGTTATTCTGATTGCCTGGACGTTCCCTAACCTCTTCAAACACATCAAGTCACTGACAGGTCTGAAGCCTTTGGGCAAACTCCCTGGAACATATACGCACATGTTCACACTGGTGTGAGTATGTGTTCACACTAGTGAGTGTATGCATCCTATGCCTTCGCTCCTCGGGATAGCTTAAATGCAACCTTAAGGCTCTAACTACTCCTCAAGATCTACCTTGAGGCCCCCAGATTTTCTTTGCCCTTAAAGACATTCTGGGACTCACAATCCTCTATTGCATGTGATCTTACTAGCCCCTTGTTGCCTCCTTGTTTTGTGGTGAATCTTCTTTTACAAAATTTATTTATTTATTTTATGTATATGAGGACACTGTTGCTGTCTGTCTTCAGATACACCAGAAGAGGACATCAGATCCCATTACAGATGGTTGTGAGCCACCATGTGTTTGCTGGGAACTGAACTGAGAATCTCTGATAGAGCAGCCAGCACTCTTGACTACTGAACCATCTCTCCAGTCTCTTATGATGAATCTTAAAACCCCCCAAATGCATAGTGTTACATTTTAGTTGTTAGCCTGTGGTGCTCTGGAAGATGTGGAAGAAGCTCTAGAAGTTAGGGCTGACCAAAATGAAGTTAGGTCATGCTACCCCTGAAGGAGAGAGATCCTGAGGTGCTGGTTTCTCTATCATCCCTTCTCTTCCTTCCCACTCCTCTCCACAACTCTTCCACAAGCTTTAAATAACAGGGGCACACAAAAATAAGAACCCAACGAGAGGACTATAAATCCATTTCAGATCTATGGCAATTATTATATTGATCATTTCTCTCCCAATAGTCTAACTCTGAAATATACCTCTGAAAGGAACTCTTGTTGACGTTTGCATTCTCATAAGCAATTTTATATCCTTTCTATAAATAAGAAGAATTTTGAATTATCAAACGAGAAGAATTTCCAAAAGGACATTTCAGCAGCGAGACTCATTTGCTTGGAACAATTACTACAGAAAGGGGTTCCAGAAGACAGCAGTTGTGAGCTGGCAGGAGTCACGGAATGGGCCATGGTTACTCAGTTAGAAAACCAGCGGAGGAAAAAAAAAATCATACATAAACAGTAAACATAGGAGTCTCATGAAGAGCCAGGAAGGAAAAAACCAGATAAAGTGAGGGATTCGGGAACAGGGTTGGCCAGAAGCCAGTACACTGGCACAGGATCTATATTGCCCTCCAACTTCTCCTCAGAGGCAGTGTCTCTCACTGAATCTAGCACTTCTTGAGTAGACTGGCTGTAGTCTCTCGAGCTTCTCAGTCCTAAAGCTTCATCTGACTCTGCCCCTCCTACACTGGGGTGCCAGACATGTGCAGCCATACCTGACCCTTTGCACCTGGTCCTGGGAAGTCCAACTTATTCTTTGATCCTTAAGCAGCAGGTACTTTATCCTTGGAGCTATCTCTCTGCCCCAGGATACGTCTTTTGAAATCATTGTTCTCTTCAATGATGCAGACCTGGTTTGATGACCTTGTCTGTGTTAATATTCATGATATGCAAAGGCTGATGGTGACAGTGGCCATCACTAGCTACCTTGAGCATCCTGGACACGGTTGTTTAAGGGGACAGGGTAAGCAAGACTGTTACTGGAGCAACCATCTAGCATCACTAAATCCCCTTACCTGACTGAGTAGGCAGCGGAGGAGACAAAGAATAAAAGCCAAGTAATAAGGAGGCAGAACAGAGGAGACCAGGCAACTGGTTCAGTTATCAAACCCATTTTATGTGCCTTGCTTCTCCCAGAACCAGATACAACTGCTTAGGCGATACAAGTCAATAGGCAGTTTACAAAGGAGAGTCACAGGGACTCTGTCTGATAGAGCCAAACCCAGACTGCACTGTATCCAAATTGTGTGAATTAAAATGGTAATGAGCATGGGGTGCAACTTGTTACGATCCAAAATTCAAGACGCCACTTCTGACATCTGTGCAAATATGTTTGACTTTTTCATGAAAATACAGACGCATAATGGGGCACATAGCTCCAAAAGCTTTAACTTGCCCACAGAGACTAAACCAAACCAGATCCTCAACTCCAAGATTAAGACTCATCTACCTCAAGTCGTTGTGTGCAAATCCAGAGTTAAGGGCACTGGTGAAATATCAAAGTAAATCATGTCAGAACCATCCAGATGCTAGGACATTCGGCCTTCTGAAAATAGACTATAAACCAAGTTAGCAATGCCAGCCTTTGGACAGCAACTCCACCTGAGCAAGGCAATCAGCTGAGGAAAGGCCCTCCAGCTAGTCACTGGCATTGTGTGAACAGCATACACAGTCGACTGACCCCCAATTTATGAGCTTCCCAGATGCTTTTTAACTATGACTCAACCTGCCAAACCACTTTTCCATTTGGAAACTGCTCCCAGATTATGTTCCCAGGAAATGGAAGGTTTGGCATGCACTGTTCTTTAGCAGGGGAAACGCCTTCCACGCTGGTGCCTTCAGAGCATTAGTCAGATGTGGAACACCTGCACATATGCTTTGACTCCCTTCATAAGGTCTTAAGGGAGAGGGCAGCAACTCTGTCCCACGTATGTGCGAGGAGTGGGCAGTATCTAGACACTGTTATGCTTTCAGTGGATGGGAGGCGGTGAACACTGACTCACATCCTGAAACAAACCAGTGTTTTAAAAAATTTTTCTAAAATGTTTAGAAATTGTCCACACAAAAATTCCTGAAACACAATCTAAACCACTTACTATAGTATTTACACTGCACCTTAGACTCTATACAGCTGTGTGCTATGAATTACTTTATTTTCATGAGTCTTAAGAGAAATTATTTAACTAAAATCTAATTTACAAATAATTTTAGGAGCCAGATGCACCATTGCCAAAGCAAAACTGGTACCTACTCTTAAGACACTTAGAGCTGAAAAGGAGTTAACAGATTCCTAACATAGACCCTATAATTCTGTAAAATTCTGCCAAGTATGATTGACAGGCACATATCCCTCCATTAGGATATCTGGAAATGCCTGCAATTCTTTCAGTTATGACTGATATTGGCATCTGGGGGTACAAACATCCTTGAAGAGCTAAGACAAAGAAAAGGAGCCCCAAAGGGCACTTCTTCACCCCAGACGTGGTAAAGAACAATGTGTATGTGTGAGCCTGGCTGAGAAGACTGCTGTGTACATGAAAATGAATGTCATCATGGCAGGCACTGTCACTGCTTTTATAATCCCAAACTTGCCTGTGACAATTCAAAATACGGCCTACAAAAATACCATGTTCTTTCTGATGTGACAATTCAATGCTAAGCTATGATGTGAGATTGCCTGAGGGGCAGGAAGGGAACCAAGGATGGGGCACGAGAGATGTGCATACTAACAAAGGACCATTCCTGCACGAAAAATGTCTGAATAAAACCTCGTATCTCATATGATAACAGCAACAAAGGCCTACTTTGGGGATCGTTCAGAATGTGACCGTGTCCTGAGGCCAAATATTTTCAAACTCCAATACTTATTCTCTCAATGTTCTCTCTCATGTGCCAAGACCCCTGTTTAAATTCTATGCAACATTCATATTCCATAGCTTCAGATTGTCTTCTAAGACCCAAAGCCCATTTACAGATATCTTTTAAAATAGGGATTCTGGGAAAGGATAGAGATAAACATTCTAAACAAGTTTTACATTTATCAACTTAATTGCTATTTTGCTTGTAGCAAATAGGCTGTTCCTTCTTATTTATTTCTTTAAAACATGAATTACACTTGGTACCAGTGAAGAATAAATGAATGAAAACGCCCTTATTAGTTTGCCAGATATGACAGCTCTATTAATGGAGCCAGAAGCAGGCAGGTTTGTTGTTGTTTGTTTTACACTGTCATACAGTGAAGGTGCACAGAAGAACTAACAACAGAAGCAGTCCTTACAACACACACTCCACGTAAGAACCGTGAACTACAGCAGTTAAAGCTATAGCCTTTCAGAGAGCTTTCTGTGCATGTATCAAGTTATTTTTAATTTGCTTACTCCTGGGTCTTACAAAAACACCATCCAAGATCATACATACACACAGCCTATATGATTCCTGAACAGGGGAAGAAAACATATCCTAAAATACATTAGAAGACAAAGATGTCTAGTGTACCCTCATCATCCAACACTGTGCTGTATGTTTTATCAAGGGTGATTATGGAATATAAACGATCCAGGGTAGGAAGGCAAAATGTAAGTGATACGGAGTTGCAGAAAACACAACACATTCACAAAACACTAAGGGACCACAGAAGCAAAGTGTTATGAAATGAGTAAGTTTCCATGATACAGGATCAATTTACGAACCTCAAATAAAATTTGGAAAATAATTCTATTTAACGGGTATCAAAGTAGTAAAATGGAATCTGAGACTAAAGCTCACAGGTAGAATACTAGCTATACTGAGTGAAGACCTGGTTCGATTCCCAGCAACAACAGTAAGAAAACAAAGAAGCAAAGAAACAAATAAAAAAAACAAAACAGGAATAAATGTAAGAAAAACAGCAAAGTCAGAAAAATATATTATGCAAAAACCAGAAGATATATTAGGGAAATTTTTACTGGCCAGAGAACTCTGGAAAGACACCCATGTCCATCTACCAGAAGACTTAACATTGCACCAGCAAGCGGAAAACTCCCCCTCTGTGAGTCTGTGCTCTCCTTCGATGAGTCAAGGATCAAGGTTTCTCACTGCCACACAAAGGGAACAGCATGGCAGATCTAACCCTTAAACTGCCTAGTAATTTTTGAAGTTATTTTGAGGACTTTGATTCATCTTCTATCAAAAGAGAGGAAGAGGTCAGTTGCACAGAATTGATCACGGAAGAGCTTACCTTGCATACTGACTGGTAGTTTTAGATTTCTGTATCCTTGATTAGATTTTCTACACCTACATGGATAAGATGTACCACTTAAACCACAACGTCCAATGTTTCTAAAAGCTGCTGTAGCCTGTTAAAACAATACCCCAAACATATCCCATGAGGATTGTGCTTTACAAACATGGGGAGAAAGTGAAGCCATAGTCAAAATAGAAATGTTAACAAAGGAGTAAGTGTTTGCACTTTACCTTGCTTGCTGTGACTCAGCAATCAACAAGTAATGAGGACATATACCATCAGATGAATTAAATCCTACTGGCTACCATCTACCAAGACTGCTGGATTAAAAAGCCTCTTCAGAAAAAATGGATACATCACTCAATAGGCTTCTCCAGTATCCTGAAAGCAATGTCTTCTTCCACATGCTATGACAAATTCTTCAGTATTCATCAGAGGTTCTACCACTAGAACCAACAACATTAAGTGTGCAGCGAGTCTGGGAGACACCAGAGCATGAGCAACAATTGTTCACAACTAGTGAAAAGGACTTTCCCAAATAAAAAAGTCCCCAGTTTAACTCCAGACACCCCAGGAAGCAACACTCTCCCTAATGACTCCTGACATCATTTCAGATTGCCCACTCTATTATGCAAGGAACTAATTAGGATCAGGGTAAACCTAAAGAATCAGGAGGACATTTATTGTACTTTGAGCGATTATGTGGTCTTGTATTTTATTTTGAAAAAAACAGCACCTACCCTGTGGATTCTATAGCACACACAGCCTTTGGGATGTATACACTGGAGACACAACATGATAGTTTTTTTCCCCATAATTACCCTTTACTTTATATTTTCTCTTCTTCATTGTTATTATGTAATGTCAGTCCTCAAGACCCCTGCATTGTAAATTTCTATATAAAAACACAGCATCATCCAATGAGCCTGTAATGACTTTCCTATCAAAGTGCACACAAAATCAAGATAATTTATTGTTTAATGTATGCCATTAACCAAGCTAGCATGATGCATTTCAGTAAACTCTTTGGTCACCTGCCCTTGCCACCCTTTCTAGCCTAATGATAAACTACAATCACTAGCAGGCACCTCTGTGACTTCTCCATTGCTCTCTTATTAGACCCCCACTAGGAGCCCAAGCATCTGTATTAGAGTTTAAAAACACAAAATTAGCTTCTGAGGATGGGGCCAGAACACGGGCATAGCTCTCTACTGTGGTACAACAGCCATGCTGTCAACACAGTAAGGTGAAGACAGGCATCCACCCCCCTTGTGCAAAGTAACAACTCAGAAATAAAAAAAAAAAAAAAGCCACAGAATTTAAACAGGTTGTCCTACTCAAAGACTTCAATCTGCATGTCCTTATGGTTAGACCCAGATAGCTGATCAGGCAAACTGTACTTTAGGGAGTGAGAGTAAAAGGCAATATAAAGGGTAAAGCTCTCTCTGAGTCCTGGATACAAAAATCAGCTACAAAGCTGCTTAGGGAATCAAAGGCCCAAGAAAGGAGAAAGAAGACCAGAGAACGCAATGCAAGATGTTCAACATGGAAGCCCTCAGGGATTGCTGACTAATGAGTAAGAGGCTACATCAACTTTAAAGATGTAATGTTTTAAGCAGAAAACTATATTAGGCAAAATGTCTGCATAACTAAAACCAGGAACTATCAAAGACCAGGGTAAAAGAGCCATATGCAATATGATACTATTCTATTCACTACATAGCATGTATAGCCATGGATATAAACTAAAGCCCTCATATCCCTTCTACCCAAACACTGCAAAGGAGTAAGAGAAAAGAAGGAAAGAAAGCATAACTCCATAGAAAAATTCTCTATTTTATATTATATTATTATTATTATATTTATATTTTTTATTATTTAAAACTTCATAATATACCTACTACTTTTATAGTTTTAATAGATCAAGTATTAATTTCAAAAGTTTCCTAGTGTATCATCTCAACTTTTAGAAGTGTGTGTGTGTGTGTGTGTGTGTGTGTGAGAGAGAGAGAGAGAGAGACAGAGAGAGACAGAGACAGAGAGACAGAGAGACAAGGAGACAGAAAGAGAGAGACAGAGATTTTGACAGTGTATGTATACATACATATACATATATACACACTGCTTTGTGTGTATATGTGGATACGTGTATAAGGAGAGCAGAGGTTGACAGTGGCCTTCTTCCTCCACTTTATTTTTGAGACAAGCTTTTTCCTTTCATTTGGAGCCTACTAGTGGCTAGCAGTGCTGGCCATTGAGCCCCTGGATTCACCTGTCTCTCCCTGTACCACTGGCACTGAAGTTACAAACGTGCAGCACAGCACTCTGGTTTTACATGCATCCTTGAGATCCAAACTCAGGTCCTTACCTTGTGTGTCAAGCACTTTACTGACTGAGTCATCTCTTGGAGCGACTATCGCCCCACTTGACTAAGTAACTTGTGAGGTGCAGAAGCATGAGGCAGTTTATCAGTGAGTATATCACAGTTTCTTTCTCCTACAGTAACCATTAACTGCCCACAGACCCTCAGAAAGGGGTACTGTGAGGCAGTAAGGCCCCCTGAGCAGAAACTATGCATATTCTTGACGAATACTATAGGAGTAAAGTTTGCTTATTTTTTAATGCAATTTTTATTTGTTAAACTCTTCTCATTGATATAGGTCTATCAAAGACTCATATATCAAATCCCTTATTTATAATTCTGGGTATTGTTTTATTAACAACAAAAACCTACTCACAGTCAATCATAATTAAGACTATTCAAAGTCAGGGCTGACAGTCATGGCAACACGTGCCTGCAATTTTGGAACAATGAGCAGCAAGGCGGATGCTGGAGGATCTTGAGTTCCAGGCTACACAGAAAGACCCTGTCTAAAAGCAAAGCAAATACAAGGTTGGGCTGTAGTTCAATAAGGGTGTTGTTCTCCTGCCAGTTAAGTCTCTAAGCTTATGTTCTTATCAAGTAAGACAAAAGTAAATGGGATGGAATATAACCCACCTTATTTCTACATAGAAGTTATAAGTTGAATAAATAGAAGGAGGAAGAAGGAAGGGAGGAAGAAGAGAGACAGAGAAACACACACATATACACCCACACACACCCAGAGAGAGAGAGAATGAGAATCAACTAGCTCTGTATATCTTGCCTCCTAATTAGAACTTTGTGAGAAAAAAAGGCAGTTAAAATAACAGGGAAAGCTTGTCAAAGGCATGAAGGTAGATGGTATAGTCACTTGTGCACACGCCCACCAGGTGCACAATTGCTGCTCGCCTCCCAGTGGGCAGTATTCCAGCTGACAGACACCTGAATCAGTGGCTCAAGTCTCAAACACAAGCAAGGCTTCTCCCTGGCCTAGGTAGACTTCCTATGGAAGCATGTCCTAGTTTCCGTGATACATGCATGGGGAAACGACTTTCCTGACTCCTAGAATAACACATATAGTTCACACACACACACAAACTCACAAACACACACACACACACACACACACACACACACACATCACTAGTCCTCCAGTGGAGGAGCCCCTTTTCCAAATCATTCTCCCTTGCAGGTGGAAGCAAGTACCTCAGACACAGTCACATGCATCCCTGGATGAAAAGTCGGATGTTATCAACTGGCTCTCCCTCCTCCAATGCCATCTGCAGAACCCAGAACCCAGAACACAGGCTGTGGCTACACTTAGTCTTAACACCCTCTGTTCTCCTAACACCTCTGTGCTTGATGCATCATTTCTACCCACTGAAAAGAGACACCAGAAAGGCAAAGCAATGCCAAAGCTCAGAGGTTCCTGAGATCTTTATCTCTAAATCATCTCTTTCCAGCAATCATGGAGGGGGAGAGGGTAAGGGAGGGAGGGAGCAGGCACTTTTTAAAGTAGCTGCTTACTGAACCAAAGGAGGACTCTATAAGGTAAGTCTTTGATTATTTATTCCACTCTATCCTAACCTGCTTTATTGTACAAGTCCACAGAAAAGGAATTTGTTTGATGCCCAGAATACTCCACAGTGAGAGGCTACCAATGGGACACAGTCTCAGAACTTCAGTAAGGTGCTAGCCTGTCACTCAAATGTTAGCCTTCGACTAGGCATCTTACCTCAGCACACGAACACTTTGGATTAGACCAGATCATTCTTTATCTCACTGTTACAGTAAAACTAACTATGTCAGGTAAAATGTTAGGGTAAAAGCTACAAAGGAAGCAGGTTAGAAAACACTTCTAACTGCTAGGTCAGAAATACTACAGGAGGCAATAAAGGGGCCTAAAGCTGGGTCTGAGATAGCCTAGCTGAGCAGGTTAAAGGACAGACAGCTGATCAATGTGGGATGCAAACTGCCCTGGACCCTGGGCAGACAGGGTTTTGGCCTGTTCTTGCTGTTGGTGGTAGGGATGGCGGTAGAGATGGGGGACAACATTCTCTCTTTAGAGCATCCAGGGTCTGGCTTCTCTAACATCCACCTAATTAATATTTACTGAAAGTAAAAATCCTAAATTCGTGAAAGAATTTAGAATGATAGAATCCAACAGGTTACTCCCAGTCTTGAAGAATAGGAGCCTGCGCTGAATACACAGGGGATGATACTGCATCCCTGTCACCAGCCCTCACATGTAAATAGTGTTTTCTAATGATCCCAAATTCTAACAATCAAGCTGATCTTCAAACTTTGCCCACCATCTAAGTCGGGAATGTGGTGGTTTGAATACAACTGGTCCATCGAAGTTGCACTGTTAGGAGGTGTAGCCTTGTTAGAGGAAGTTTGTCACTCTGAAGGTGGGCTTTCAGGTATTATATATATGCTCAAGTCTGGCCAGTGTGGTCCAGACCCTCCTCCTAGCTGCCTTTGGAAGACAGTTTCCTCTTGGCTACCTTTGAATCAAAATGCAGAATTCTTGGCTCCTGGAGCACCATGTCTACCTGCAGGATGTCATGCTTCCCACCATGATGATAGTGGACTTATTTAACCTCTGAAACTGTTAAACAGCCCCCAATTAAATATTGTCTTTTATAAGAGTTACCTTGATCATGGTGTCTCTTCAGAGCAATAAAACCCAAACTAAGACAGGGAGCTAAAGCATTGCTTGTTGCCTGTCATCTGGTGTCCTAGTCTTTACACATATCGGGTGGGTGAGAATATGAATCTGTGTATAGAGAAGGCAAAGAAAAAAGGGAGATGGAGTTTGAGGAAGGAGAGGAAGGGGGTGGGAGGGAGGAAGGGAGAAAGAAAGAGATGAGGGAAGGATTGAGAAAGTGAGTTTGGTTATATGCATTTAAACAAAAAAGGAGATCCTTATCTGTCTGACTACAAATGTAATTCATATCAGAAGCCTAAGTTTAAAATGTCCTCTTGCTCTGTAAACGCATACATCAGCTTCAATCAACACATCTGCATTGTCTGGCTGCAACGCATTTGGTAAGAGAGTAGAAGGTTTCCAAGGGGATGGAGAGACTCCTTGAAATCTGAAGGTGTTGCATGCGTTGCCCAATGAACAAGAACTGCAGAGATAGGGTGAGATCCAAGGACATCTCACGTTGCTAAGGGCTCCAGGTACTTGTAGCCGGGACATTCTGCTTCAAGGCTCTCCTAGTGGGATACTACAACTGCTTTCCAGACTACCATTTTCCCTTTATCAATCTAATGATCGAAATCAACTAACATTTATTCTGGACCACACAGTGTCTCTATTATTTGAATCCTCAGAAAACAATCCGGCCGATGGCACTCCTCGGTTAGATAGCTTCACACAGGAAGCTGCAGCAGTATACCAAGATGCTCCTATAAGTCATAAACATTCTTACACATGTCATCTCAGCTACAGGAATCAAAACTTTTCTAAGTAACAAATGAGTTGCCTGATTGTCAAGCACCCGGGTTTTCAACGTGACTGAATTACTGTGTAGCTCATTCATGTTTTTATATCATCCGATCCTACTCCTCAACACTTCATAAACAAATAGGAAAGAGAGATTTTACAACTCTTTAGGTTATACCTTGACGAATGTTCATCTTTCCTGCTGATGGATGGGTTTGATCCAGAGTCCTCACCCTGTTCTCTAAAGGTGACTCTAAGGAGGGCCATAATTAAAAAGCAGCTGTGTAAAGCACTGACTTCCTGGCCTGGACACTTCACGTCTGCTATGACTTCTGGGTTATCCTGGAAACATATGGACCAGATATGTAAGGAAGGCACATATCAGAACCAGCCTGAAATTAAACTGGTGTTCATGAAGAGCACCCTGGTACAGCTCATGGCTAATTGGCTTAGAAAAGCCACCAAGAGAAAAGAGAAACGCTTTCTATAGCTGTGAAAACACACACCACAGGGAATCCTAACAAACTGGCTGTCTCTGAGTGGCCATGGCCTTGGGATCCAGCAACAACAGCATGGCGTATAGCATCTTTCTATACCATCAGGATGGGGATCCTGAGGCTCATCAGGAAAAAGCCTCTTGCTCCCAATCACTAGTGAAACACAGAGTCAAGTCCTAGAACTAACTCACTGCATTCTTACTGAGTGTACCCAGCCACACTAGAAGACTGCTTTGGTATAACTGCATGCTTCTTTCCACAGTAAATATACTTACTTGGCCCAATCCTTCCCAGAACAAGATGTTTTGAAAAATGATTCCCTTGCGGAGGTTTCAACAGTCCAAGGAGGATATGAGAAAATCCCCATTATCCTAGAAGGCCAGCACTGCTGCACTGAGTACAGTCAAGGGATCTCAGCTGTCAGGGGCTTTGCTTCTCAAAGCTTTCTGAGCTAGGCTTCAGTAAGGCTGGGTGAGAATACCCAGCTCTGAAACACAGATCCCTGGATCCTTAATGGCCCTGGCCCTTAAAGTTAAACAGCCTTTCTGAGAAACGAAATGGAAGGACAGAGAGGGAGAAAACAGTTTCCCTCATAAGGGAAGACAAACAGGCAGCATTTCTCAGAAGATGAGATTTCAGAAGGCCTTGGTGGCTACTGGAAAAGGCTACCCCATATCAATGGAAGCTGAGTACAAGGTGAACTCTAAAGCCTGACAGTGGAGACTCCGATTCTCAATCTCAACACAACCTTCCTCTTTGCTGTGAAGTCACTACCACATCTGCCACACAGCATCAACAGGATCCAAGAGAGGCAGGGGCAGGAGGTTCTATTTATTAAAATCAGGGGACCCGAGGAGATAACAGGGGGGCCTGTCAAGGTAAAACAGGGCAAGGATCTGCAAGATGCTGCACTATCCACTCAGGAGTCAAAGACTTGTAGGCAGGCACATAGCATAACAATCCAGCCTCAGCTTCAAGGCCTGCTCTCAGCCATGTGTGTAGCTCTATCCCACTGCTGGTTCCAAACAGCAATTTAAAGAGAAAAGCCCCAGAGACACTTGCTAATTGACGTTTTTGTGAGACCTAATTTATACCATAAACAGATACCTAACACAACCCAGGTATTAATATTATTGCTATTATTGTACCCATTTTTACCAGCATTTCAGTATCACTTCAAGGTTGAAACACAGCACTTTCACAGATTTTACATAATCATGTGATATCCAAAACCAACAGGTAAGAATTATTTTTTGTTTTCTAATGAACAATACAGCATCAGCATTATATATGTATTGGGGTGTGTGTGTGTGTGTGAACTCTTAACATATATAGCCTCAACGAAAAGAAGGCAGTAATATACAACAGTGTCTATAAACATATTTGTGATGAGACCACTGGACTAACGCTGGATATCTTATGCTGCGATGTTCCTTAATACTTGTATCTACCCAAAATTCATGCTGAATCCTGACCCCAAGGAGAGGACCATTGGAGAGTAGGCAATAAGCCATGTGATGGTTGATTAAACAGTGATAGCAACTAAGAGGAAAGGGTTAAAAGAAAAGGAGGATGGAGGAGAGAGAGGGAGGGACAGAGGGAGAGAGGGGGAAAGGGACAAGGAAGAGGGTCAGGGAGGCAGTAGCAGCAGTGGTAAGGCACAGGCCATGGACCTGTGTAGACAAGAAGAAGGGCAAAGGAACTGTCTAAGCACAAGCTTAACACATTCAGGAAGCCACTGGACTTATCCAAGATACATGTAAGCACACAAGTAGAAGGCAAATAAGCATTTTCTGTCTCTATTTTCTTAGTCATGTAGTCACAGTGCTAAACCATGAGTGTCTTTCTCACAGAGACCTGCCCATAGATGGGGCACAAGAGAGACTTTCACTCTATGCTGCTTATTGAGTGGCACACCCTAGCTGCATGTACAGACACCCTTTGGTCAAAAGAAGCTCACTCCTGCATTTGACAGAGAGACTTCAGAGAAAACAGGGAGTCCTCGAGAGCAGTGGTTCTCAACCTTCTTAACGCTGCGACCCTTTAATATGGGTCTTCCTGTTGTGGTGAGCCTAGCCATGAACTTATTTTTGTTGCTACTTCACAACTGTAATTTTACTACTGCTATGAAAAATAATATGAATAAACACCTGATATGCAACCCCTTGAAAAGGGGATGAACTTCCAAAGGGGTTTTGAACCACAGATTGAAAGCACCTTTTCTAGAGAGACCTGGGTGCTGGGCAGCATCCTTGCAGAGAGGGAAATAGGAATCAGGCAGTAGGAAGGTCACAGTGACCTCAGGGGAATCTCACCCCTGTGCAAAGCAAACAGGAGAGCAAGCCTGTCTGACCAAACATGTTTGTGGCGGTGACCAATCCAAGAGCCAAAAGATCCCATGATTCTGCTAAGATCTTTCAAGGAATTCTGTACAAGTCTTCAAATCAGACCTTGTTATAAATGTGTGTTGAATTAAATATGAGGCTATTTCAGGTACAAAGGCTGATGCTCAAAGGATTTCAAAATATTAGAGACCTTGAGCACAAGGAGAAACCATATTTGACCTCAGCACTGGAAGGCTTGCTTTATTCTCCCCCCGCCCCCTGCGCGTGTGTGTGGTGTGTGTGTGTGTGTGTGTGTGTGTGTGTGTATCCACACATGCATTCGGTCTTACATGCACACAGTCTTTTCCAAACAATTTTCTGCAACAAATTGGCCTCGAGGCAATTCCATAAGCCAAATATGTTCACTTTGCCCAATAAAAAACCTTCAAAATCAAACTCATAGAATGAAGTGAACAGAAAATGGAGAGAATGAAAGGGGAGATGACCAAGGGAGTCGGGAGGCCAGGGTGCTTTTGACAGAGGGGCAGTCCATGAATATCTGGTGGCGTCTCTTTCTTTCAGTATGCGGCAATCTGAAACTCACTTTGAAAGTCAGAAAGGGTAGGAAGGGGCAGCAAAATGTCCTTAAGCGCTATGATCTCTGGGGTTTTCCTAAAGACAGCTCTAAATAGACCTGCTGAGTGTGAATGGAGGAGGAGAACATGGCGAGGCTCCCTCGGGGGATGTGCTTGCCGAGCAGGCAGGAGGCCCGGGGTTTGAGTCCCAGCACTGCATAAGACCAGGTGTGTAGCACATGCCTGTAATCCTATCATTCAGCAGGTAGAGGCAAGAGGATCAGAGGAGCTGGGGAGATGGTTAAGTGGTTAGGAACACCGGCTGCCCTTTCACAGGAGTCCAGTTTGACTCCCAGCACCCACAAGGTGGCCCACAATCATCTGTAACTCCAGTCCCAAGAGACCTGACACACTCTTCTGGCATCTAAGGGCAATGCACACACATATTGCACAGACATACACAGGCAAACCCACCCACCCATATATATGTAT
This sequence comes from Grammomys surdaster, assembly GCF_004785775.1. Lineage (NCBI taxonomy): Eukaryota > Metazoa > Chordata > Mammalia > Rodentia > Muridae > Grammomys > Grammomys surdaster. The sequence continues at coordinate 1,984,233 of NW_021620456.1, read as the reverse complement.
ATGTATGTATATAATTACTTTTTTTTTTTTCAAAAAGAGGGTTAAGAGTTCAGCTACTGAGCAAGTTTGAATCCAGCCTAGACTACAGGAAACCTTCCCTGTCTCAGTGAATAAATGTGTGGATGGGAAGATGATAATAAACTGTCTCATGTTGTAAAAGCACGGTTATAGTGTGGCTCAACACGCACATAAACGTGGCCTCTCTTGACCTCCATAATGCTCACCTGGTAAAGGGAACTCTTGGGATGTGGCTAATGTAATAACAGACCATCATTTGTGCTGCCCCTACTGATCCAGATGCCCAGGAAAGGCTCAGCATGGCTCTGAGTGTGCTGTCTCCCTGGGGGAGAGTAGCCTCAGCGCAAAAACTTTGAGAGCCCACATCCCGGGCTCAGCAGGAACCTAATAATGGGACCATGAAGGTCTGAGTTGTTCTAGAAGTACTTGGTTAGTCCCTTGGTGTTCCTTAAAACAAGTCATCAGGACCTGCTCTGAGACTAGTTTCGGTCAGTTATCAAAGTGTGTGTGTGTGTGTGTGTGTGTGTGTGTGTGTGTTCGTGTCTGTCTCTGGCCTTCAGTTCACTCCATTAGACTTTTAACTCCCCCATTTTTAATATAAAGGTATGAGTCATGAAAGGATGGTATGAATATTAAGATTTAGAAGCTTAGGGTATTGTTCATTTAAAAAAGACGAATTATTAAGCAGTTATTTTAACCAAGAAGGGAAATGATTCCCCTTGAAAAGGTTATCAACTACAGCTACACGCGCAAGCCCCTTGAACCATCAGTTTCCCAGCAGGCGTAGACTTCCCTTGGCTTTTTGCTTCCATCAATTACCCATTTAACCATTCTCACTTCAGGCAACCAAGTCGGCTCAGCACGGCCTGCTGGTGTGCCTCCATGTGCAAGTGTTCGTTGGCCATGAAGAAGGGTGGCAAATTCTGGAGAGCAGGGGGTAAGTGGCCATGCCAGGCAACCAAAGAGACTGCCATCAAAACCTGCTGCTGCTGAATCATGGTGACAAGAAACCCTGCTCATCTCCAGAAGGAATCTTCAGGCCAGGTGGGCATATGGTCCAGATCTCTTTCTAAAGAAAGAGCATAAGCAGCATGGTGAGAGAGGAGGCCTGGCTAGAAGAATGCTGTTTTCCCCCAGCAGGCATTGTGAGGCCCTAAAGCTCTAGTTGAATCCTCCTGTGAGCTAGGGCCCTAGATTTTAAGGTCTCACTTTCCCTACAAACTAGCTTCTGTGGGAGGAAAAGCACAGCCATGGCAGCTGCTCCGGAAGCAGCCACGCCCACTTCTCATTCCCAACGCCACTCCTACCAGGTATAGAATGATGACATGACCCACAGCCCAGCTCTATTATAGTCAGTATGGAAGGGGGCAGGTGTCTTATAGCATTTAGCACCTCTACCTTCTGCTCTTGGCAGAAAAAAATTATCATGGTCACTTGCAAGTAGAATTTTGTGTTACCAGGGACAAAATGAAAAGCATTTGATCTGCCTCATGGAAGACACAAGGGCACGCGGCTGTTAGACAAGTAGTATTCAACCACATAGTGATACATAGGTTTAGGGGTATGGCCCTTTAATCATATGGAAGTGTTTTTTCCAAGACTCAGGTGTAGGAGGTTTGGTCTCCAGCTTGAGACTGGACCACAGGGGTGCTAACTACTTCAATGGACTCACTCACTGAAGACAACACAGATGAATCAGCTATTTGAGAAAGAAGGTAACTATGCTGTGTCCTTATGGAGTGTATCTTGTCCCAGGCCCTTCCTGTTATATTCTATTTCCTGGTTGCCATGAGGTGAACAGCTTTCCTCCAGGATGTTTCTGACTTACCACAGTCCCAGAAGGAGGTAGCAGACTATGGGATGGAAACCTCTGGAAACAGGAATCTAAATAAACCACTCCTCCTTTACGTTTCTCATGTCAAATTCCTGTCACAGCAACGAAAAGTAACCAATACCCGGGTTATGGTCATTGCAGGAAGTCAGCCTAGAGAGTTGACAGATGAATGTTAACCACCAGAGCTGTAGAAGAGACACACTGCACCGATTACCATGACACAGAGTCAGAGAGAAGGACTACTCTCCTTTAGCTATAAGATATTCTTACCGGTGCCTGGCTAATCTTCTCATACTGCCCCAGCCAAGGACCTACAGACATGCCTGTAAATGCAGCAAAGCCTCTCTGTCTGACTGCACTACGCACGTCTGTTGTGGCAACAGTCAGCTGGGTGATAATTAGCTGTCAGGGTGCTTTGAACAACTGCTGTAGCTTGGTCCTTTCTAGTAGAGGATTGGTTCAGTCAGCAGAAAATAAAGAGGACTCCATGCCCAGAGCCCTCAGGGGCTGGTCAGAGTGCCAACTCTATCAGAGAGAGCAGTGCGCTTCCTGGGACAGCAAACTCCAGAATCTGGATCCAATGGCAGACACGGCATGAGCACAGAGGAGGAACCTCGTGGATGAGAGGTGAGTGGACTCTGCCCTGCTCATGCTAGGAGGTGGGCTGCTGCTTCTATTATGTCAGGGGGAGGGGGGTTTCCAAGGGAGAATTACTTCCAAGACAGAAAGATTTGACTATGACCAGGTTCGAAGGTCATCTGAAGGAAGATAGTGACTTGTTGTTGTTTTCGAGACAGGGTTTCTCTGTGTAGCCCTGGCTGTCCTTGAACTCAGAAATCCGCCTGCCTCTGCCTCCCAAGTGCTGGGATTAAAGGCGTGCACCACCACTGCCTGGCAAGGAGGAGGACAGTGACTTTGACACTTCGTGATCCACAGCTGAGAGCACATCACGGCATGGGTCACAGCCAACATTAACCTCTCCTGTAGGAAATGTTGGCATCATGAATTCAATATTAGAGACATACCTTGTGGTCAGAGATCTCTAGAAACACCCATTTTGTTTTCCAGTTATAAAATAGAAAGAAAAAAAAAACCACCAGAGGTTCCAGTGAGGCCCCGCAGTGGCAATAGCGGCCACGGCTTGTTATAATCACCATCAGTAGCATCACGGTTATGCTTGTTTGATGCGTATGGAACTGAGAATAACACTAATCCATTTGGTACTGACTCCACAAAACCCGAAGGCATTTGTCTCCTGGCCACATACACAGGGTAACGTCCCAGTGTGCCTCAGGACAAAAGCACCATCCTCCCCGCTAATCAGCAAAAATGGCCCTCAATTTCCAGACACCAGATGCAGCCAATTGCTTGAGCACTTAGCACTGGAGGGAGCAAACATAAAATGGTCTCAGAGCATGTAAGAGAGAGGACGACTGAATAGGCCTATGACAGAGGCATGCTGACCCAGAGCACCTTCAAGATATCACGATACTCTGACAGAGCTTTTGCAGAACCATTCCAATAGAAATGTGCAGAGGGACGCCATGGAACAATCTAGTAAGATGAGAAGACACGCATTCATTCACAGCATGAGGCAATGGAACCTATGGTCCCTCCTGCCCTCCTTCCAGCGTACTCCTAAATCCTGGCCTCCTCTCAATTTCCAGAGCACAGATGTTGAAGTGGAAACCTTAACAGGCCTGGGATATCTGACTGTGCCAGGTGGTTAGTGAACTGGATTTAAAGATGGCAAATGCAGCCAGATCATTACAGTGGCAAGGTGAGAAATTAAGAGCTGAAGCGGCTTTGGTTCACCATGCAGAGCTCCTCTGGAGAGTTGATTAGAGAAAGATCAAGTGACAAGCCAATGTCTCTGGTTCCTAATTCCCCTAGGATTTGCCTTAATTCTCTCAGAACATTTAAAATGCACACCGTATCGACTGTGCCAGAAAGAAGACAGAATTATCGGGTTGGGAAATGCCAAACCAAGCCAGTGGGGATCAGGAGCAATGATACCCTTTCAGTTCATCTACCCTGCTCTAAGCACCACAAGCTGGATCGGTTCGACAGAAGAGTGACTGTGAGGCAGAAGGTGGCATGATTATTGTAGAAGCATGAGGATCTGAGCTTCTTCCACAAACCAGGAGTGGTGTCTCCGGCTTACAATCCCAGTGTTGTAGGGTGAGAGGGTAGTAGTATCCACGAGGCTTCCAAACCAGCCAGGTTAGTTCAAACTGTCAACCTCAAGCTCCATGGTAGACCCAATCTCAAGATTCAGTGACTGAAGAGAACACCCAGTATCAACATCTGGGCTCCACAGTGGCCCTCTCATAGGTAATTGAGCCAGCAAAGACACATCACGCGTATACACACACACATACACACACACACACACACACACACACACACACACACACAGAGGGAGAAGGAAAGGAGGGGAGAGAAGCAGAGGAAAGAGAAAGGAAGGGAAGCTGACTGAGCTTGGTTCTAGGAATAAACCCAATACTATGTTCAATTGGCTTCCGCATTTGTCAAGCAGCTGCTATGTCTCCATGAGGGGTTCTGGGAAACAGCACTGTCTATGTTCTCTCTTCAAAGCTGCGTATTAGGAAGAGACTTAGCATGAACTGTGCTGACCTCAGACAGAAATAAAGGAAACATGAGGGAAGCCCCCAAATCAACTTCTACAAGCGGGGAAGAAAGCAAAGTCAGACAGGCAATGGGACTGTACACTGCTACTCTCTGGGAATCACTCCATAGGTCTGAAAAGCGACACTCATGTAACAGTTGTCTAATCTCAGTGGTGACTCCTGTGCCAAAGCCTAAGGGAGGGAGCTGTTCTTAGTGCCTCATATTCAGAACCCAAAGACACACCCTAAAGAGGAAAAGAACCTTGACCCATCTGATCTGCCCTGACTCTATCATTACTCTACCCCATAAGGTTCTTTTAATTTAATTTTACAACCCAGATTGAATCAATGAAACAGCAGTGCACACCTACCACAGACACATGGCAGAAAATTTAAATAGTGCAATAAAACCCACGGGCATCGGCAACACTAACTGCCTACCATAGCAAGGACTGCTGAGAAATATGCCCAGGCCACCAGGAGAAAGTCAGCTTTCAGAGAGTGTGCCAGCACAAGCCCTCCATCCCCATGTGTGACTAATTAACATGATTCTAGGCCTCCCTACCAGACCCCTGAGAACCACTGTGACTGATTTGGGTTCACCTGGAGCTGCAAATTACTTTGCCAATAGCAGAGAAAAATACCTTGCACACCCACAACAAGAAAGGCAAGCCTCTTCTATACCCCTGCTTCATCTCCCTTCACATGGGGCACTTCTCCCAGGCTTTGATGACAAAGGACTGGGTTCTACTACCAGCCAACAGCAAGACAGTGAAAGTCAGGCAGTATTTAGATCAGCCTTTGATCAGTATCTTCATGGGATTTTTGTTTTTCCAGCTGCCTGAACCATTTCCTACCCACCTTCCACTAACACACACACACACACACACAGAGAGAGAGACAGAGACAGACAGCAGAGAGAGACAGAGAGACAGAGGGAGAGAGGGAGAGAGACAGAGAAAGAGAGACAGAGAGAGAGAGACAAAGAGAGAGACAGAGAGAGATACAGAGACAGACAGAGATTGAGAGAGAGATGGAGAGAGAGAGAGGAGAGAGAGAGAGAGAGAGAGAGAGAGAGAGAGAGAGAGAGAGAGAGACTGAGAGATTCAGAGTAAATACTTCAAGCATGCTGCCTTTACCCAGTGTCTCTGAAGCCTCTATATTATAGGGTAATTCTTAAACCATCTAAAGAATGGCTCTGCATTTGTAAAAACAAGACACAATAAAAAGACACCAACTGGGTGGTACATATCTTTATTCCCAGCACTCAGGAGGTAGAGGCAGATGGATTTCTGTGAGTTCGAGGCCAAACTGTGAGTTCCACTACTTACACAAAGAAATCCTGTGTCGGAAGGAAGGAAGGGAGGGAGGG
>NW_021620456.1:1955051-1978279 GCF_004785775.1 Grammomys surdaster | reverse complement strand
GTGTGTGTATGGGGGGAGGGAGGGAGGGAGGGAGGGAGGTAGGTAGGTTGGGAGGGAGGGAGGGAGTGAATTGTTAAATCTGATCAAGTCGGATGATTTTCTCCAGAAAATTGAAATGGGAAAAAAAAAAAAGTCCCAACCAGTGCATTTATTGTGAATCCCAATTAATGGTTTCTTTCAAATGATAAAAGTTCATAAGCGAAGACAGAAGCAGAGCCTATGTTTCAGCAACAAGGAGGAAGAGCCAGGAGGAAGCTGAGCAGATATGAAAGAGTAACAAATATCGCTGCTGCTGTTGGAACTGTTAGGGGTGTTGACTATGCTATGATACCTGAAATTACAAGGAAACAAACTACAGAACATAACTAAGACAACGCATACACACATGTGGGAGACGTGGACAAGGGACCTCTTGGACTTAATAGCTATTATTAATGTCGAAATTTTTCAATTTTGAAAGTCACCTGCCTTCTCTACCTGAGCATCACCACTGAACTGTCCTTGTTAACCAATAGTTTTCGGGGACAGAGAGAGGATCAGACAGAAAAGCCTGTGTCAGCTGGAAAGACAAGATCACCTAAGACCGTGATGAGATCTGGTGCCAGTTAGCGCATTTGAGAATTAAAGGGAAAGATTTGCTTCCAGTCCAGCACTCTTTCTCACAGAAAGCCCAACCTCCAGGACCAACTTCCATCTAGTGCTTTTCACCAAAACGAATCCACTTTCTTTTCTCTCAGCACCTTTATTAAAATGACTAAGCAATTCCACGTGATTTTACAGTTTGCTATCAGACTGAAATCAGTCTGCTTCCTGGCTTTCTAAATTATAGAGAAAATGGTGGAAAATGAATGGCTCAGTCTCCTGATCACATGGATGAAGACAAAAAACAAAACAAAACAAAGCAAAAAACCCCAAAACCAAAACAAACAAACAAACAAACCCCAGCTTTTCATCAAGGAATAACAAACTCAAGCAGCTGCATGCTGACTATCTGCTGAGCATGTACTGTGATCTGGAAAATTCATTAAATGCTAGAAATGGGCTGTAACCAAGATATTTTATGTCTGGTACTTAACACAAATGTATCAAATGGGCAATGGTATTCAGTGATAACCCCACAATCGTTAAATGCTTAGAAAAACATTAACATTAATATACTATTGCAATTGCATGATTCTGAAAAGGAATATTATCATTCCTTTCAAGAATTTCATGGATTAACCTTCACTGTTACTTAGATTCTGAGGATATCAGAGACACTGCAATAAAAATAAAAATACTCGATCAGAAAGTTGCTGGTTTCTACACAGGCAATTCTCCCCCCCACCCCTTCTCCCTCTTGTTCTGGCCCTGCTCTCTTTGGCCCTTCTAACTTCAGCCCAAAGATTTTTATTTTGTTATTATAATTTTGTTATTATATGTAAGTACACTGTAGCTGTCTTCAGACACCCCTTAAGAGGGCATCAGATCTCATTATGGATGGTTGTAAGGCACTATGTGGTTGCTGGGATTTGAACTCATGACCTCCGGAAGAGCAGTCAGTACTCTTAACTGCTGTGCTATCTCACTAAGCCCTACACAGGCAATTCTTTCATCATGCCCTGCATAGTAGGAGGAAAAGAAGACAACATTTATTGCTAAATTGGTGAGTAGATAGTTTGGTAAAAGGAACTTGTAATGATCTAGTCTAACATTCAAGATATAAGCACTGTGTTTATAATCTTTAAATTTTTATTTATAGTCTTCCCCTAAACATACATGAAAGCATCAGAATTAAAAGTTGAAGAGACTTTACTAGGAAAGGGGTCTGGGAGCTGCTAAGATTTCAGTCCTGTCCGACCCTAAAATGGGCATCTTCTGACCCATTTCCTAGAGAAGTCACTGTTACTCTAGTGTGCTTCATAATTGAAGTACTAGCAGGGAATGAACACCCATTTGCTTGTTCAAACAAATATCCACTAAACACCTACAATCTAAGGCAACATAAAAACTATTCTAAGATAGTTTTTAGAAAAATAATTGACATGTCCAAGTCCACTTGCCTTAATCCCTTGATTATATGATATTTCCATCATAAACACAGTGTTGGTCACATGCTTGCTTTGTATACTGAATGGCAAAATTGTCCCCCTTTAAAGAATGAAATTGGCTTTACAATCACTGTGAAGCAAACAATCCATTGAGGAGAAATAAGACAGAAAGGAATTGATAATAACATATTTTTTAAAGTGAGCAGAAACACCCACCCACAAAACTCTGTTGGCTTTTTGAGCTGGGCTGCTAGTAGAGGGGTGCCACTTACTGTAATATGGGCTACTGTATTTGTGGTTTTCCTGCCCTGTCCAACAGTAGGAAAAAGCTGCCTTCCTAACAGCAAGAGTATCCATAACTCCCCTCATGGTCTCCTGCTGCGTTTCAGCACCCAGAACACAAATGGGCCACAGAAAAGAAGCTAGCAATATAGCCATTCTAATCTACTGAAAACAAGGATCTATTTGAATAAGTAATTCTTGGGCAGGGATGAGTTTGCCTGCAAGGGTTTTGGCAATGTCTTATGGAAATTTTCAGTGGCTGATGTTGGAAATACAGACTGGAAGAGAGAGATGCTTGCGGATCCTGCTGGGTACAGAATACAGGTCAGTCCTCCCATTACAGATTTTTCTAGCTCCGATGTTCATTGTCCTGGCTGATAGCCCAGTTCAACCAGACTTATGTCATTTATTCCATGGCTCAAGAACACTAAGTTTGATTCAAGAATAAAATAAACCAATTTCAAAAGACCAATATTCAAAAGGAAAACAGTAAACAGGGATCAAATAACAGAAGTATATTAGTCATCCCAAGAATAATATAAAGACATCACTATTTCAACAGTCAGAACTAAAGTAAATACTGACCAACTTCAGACCAACATCTACATGAGCCTTTGTCTGACTTTGTGTGGGGTCTGCAGGTTGACTCTTAAAATCCTAAAAGAACATCCAAGAACCATCACTATCACTATTGTGTGCTGGAACTAAAGTCACCCTGAGCACATATACCACCACATAATTATGTAACCAACACAGTACTTATAGGGAAAATGTCATATAATCAAGGTACTAAGGCACATGGACTTAGACCTAGCAACTGTTCTCTCACTCTCTATAGGAAGGACAACTTTTGCATTGCTTTAGATTGTAGGTGTCTGGTATATATTTGGCTGATGTTATTAATCAAAGACTCAGAACTACTATCTCATAGTCCTCTATACAACCACTATCAGTAGATGAATTTTGCTAAAGGAGATATTATATACCTGGCATCCAGAATGGCGCATGGATTCAGCAGTCATATCGGCCACTGGAGGGCTGTATGAACTTAAGTTCACCACTCAAACTCTCTGCCTATGCTTGCTTCAAATACACAGTATACATTGATAGATCTTAAAAGGGCCTTCTAATCCTAACGCTAAAGAAGAAGGTACAATCTGACATTTCTGAAGTAACAGTGTTGGGTTTTTTATTTTTAAGTTATGTATTTGTGAGTGTGTATCTGGGGTGTTTTATGAGCATCTGAACAGAGTTAGAAATGCCCACAGAGGTCAGAGGTATCAGATCCTCTAAATCAGTGGTTCTCAACCTGTGGCTCACAATCTCTTTGGGAGTAGAATGACCCTTTCACAGGGATTGACTAAGAGCATCCTGCATATCAAATATTTACATTATGATTCATAACAGTAGCAAAATTACAGTTATGAAGTAGCAACAAAAATAATTTTACGATTGGGGGTCACCACAACATGAGGAACTGTATTAAAGGGTCACAGCATTAGGAAGGTTGAGAAGCATTGCTATAAACTAAAAACTAAAATTGGATAGGCTCTTGTGAGCCACCCAATCTGGGTGCTGAGACAAAACTTGGGTCCTCTGCAAGGACAGCAAACTCTCTAAATCCCTGGGCCATGCATACTTCCAGCCCGTAACATGGTTTATGTGCCTCAAGTGTGGAAGTCTCAAATACTAAATACATCAGACGATGTCAACAGAGTAGAGAAAAAAGATTAATAACTAAGCACACACAAGAATAGAGAGTAGAATGGGAGCTTATCAGGGGAAGAAATGGCCAGGAAACCAGGAGGGGTGTTTATCTGCAAAAACACAGGAACACACAGAGAAAAAGACGCTGGAATTGGATGCACATGGAATTAACTTGGAAGATGTCAGTTTGAGTGACAGCGTGACAAAAGAGGGCTGTTTCTGTGACTTACAGGAAATGATTTACGCTGTGTGGCTCATTGCCCTCACATACAAAGGGGACTAATTCTACCTGTTCAGTTACCACCATGGGAATTTCTCTAGATTAATTGCCAAATAGTCAACGGGCATCCAAGAGCAGCCATGATTGAGTAATTTATAGGCTCTCCACACTGCAGGTCCTTTACAGAGCTCTCTGTAAGAACCTGGGTACATAGTCATAACATCACAGGGGAGGCGGCCTTTAATCCCATAGGGAGAAACAACCAGGAAGTGAACTAAGGACCATAAGTGCATCCTTACTCATGCAAGGGATGGAGAGTACAGAAGGAGAGACCCCATGCTCTGTGAGAGGTGCCCTGACAGGGTTTCTGTCAGCTTGTTCATACAGTATAGACTCAAAGAAAACTATTACAATCTAAATTCTCTATCCTAACTGACCACTTGTGGTTGGACATGCCATAGTCCCAGCACTCAGGAATTATAGACATGAGAATTGTGACAAGTTTGAGGTTAGCTTAGACTATCTAGCAAACAAAACAAAAACAATAACAACCAAAAACAAAAAAACAAAAACAAAACACACCCCTGTTGAGAGGGGAAAAAAAAAACCTTTTTTTTTCCTATCTTAGAAAGATTAGTGGATACAAGAGACTGAGGAATGAGGTGAACAGGGAATGAAGGCTCGGTGGGTACCAGGTTTCCATACCAGCTGGCGGGAGGTATGGACCCTACATGGTCATAAGAGCTACACTGTATTCCTAAGATTTTAAAAATGTGGAGTTTAAAAGGTAAATTTTCTGTTAGATGCATTTTACAATGAGTTAATACTAGGTCTTAGGGACAGGGACCACAAGATACAGTGAAGGAACCATGGGGAAGGAAGAAGGGAAACAAGGATGGATTCTAGAGGTGGAGAGAGAAGTATGTGCATAGAAGGCACACAGAGGCACAGATTCTCCCCAATGCATTCAAGATAACAATCTGTTTCCTCACTGCCACCCCACACCTGCCAGCCTCTGGTCCCCAGCTTGATTTGCTTGTCTCTGTTCCCCATCTCCAATCATCCAGGAAGGGAGTATTCAAATAGTTCAAAGGCTTCCTTGTCTGCAAGCCTCAGGACAGGATGTCGAGTGCACAGTAAAATCCAGAACACAAGCGATGCTAAGAGAGGAGCAGGAGCAGGGAACCTGCAAGTGCAGATCTGCTGTCCTGGGAAAACGTCTGCTCAACTGGATTTTATATCCCCACAGAAACCATTATAGAACCATCAAGTCTGCGTTCACATTGAGTTCCAAAATCTATTGCTACTAATTCTTCAAACTACATTTTGAAGTTGTTCATAGAAGGCCCAGATATTGAAATGTAAAAGCCAGCAATATCCACAGATCCACAGAATTCCAGAACAGAAGAGAATTACAGGATCTGGGGGAGAACCCAGCCATGGCAGGAGGAAGCAGTATGGGAAATCTCCATACCACAACTGAAGAGTGCAAATAAGTACCAAAGGCTGAAGGTATAAGCCGCAAAGAGGAGAATACAACCCAAGGTTCTCAGGGAACTGGCTTCACAATTGATTAAATTCTTCAGAAAAAGAAGACAGAGGTGAGGCAATGTCTGTGCCCAGCTGTGAGGGCTTCCCATCCTCTCTGGGAAGGGGCTCAAGTCTTAAGGCCAACGGAGCCAACCCGAAAGGCTAAGTGGTCCCTTTAAGGACCTACAAAGTAGATAGGGCTTGGACAGCCAAGGAAAGGCTTGGTATCAAACACAAATGGCTCCTAACCAAGCTCACTAACTAAAATGGAATAGGGAAAAATAACTAAATCACAGTCATCTCCAAAAAGATTCTTTCTCACTGTGATGCAAGAACCTTCCAGGCTGACTAGAAAAATCAGTATAATTGTGATGTGGTTAAAAAGAAAAAAGAAAAAAAGTAATCCTAAAACAGGGGTTATTTTTAACCTTAACTTAAGCACTGGAGCCTCACAGGAAAACCAGGAGACACGGCCCTTCTTTCTTTCCCTGAAGCACTAACTCGGTGCATTCTAGAGCACACGTCAAAACATGCAGTTCTTCAAGTGACAATACATGAGCTGGCTTCAATTTCAGACGTTCAGATGCTCTCCTTTCAGGATGTGACCTTTTCTGAGGCATTAGCATGCTCTCCTCAAGTGGCACACATATTATAGTGCATTAGCAACATACTAAACCAACTACAAAAAGTATGTGCATGAATGTGATCAGAGATACATGTGTGTGTGGCCATGTGCATATGGTGCTTTAAAATGCAAAAGAGAGAATAGAATCAAAGGGGTAGAGGAATTAGCTTTATTTTTCTTCTCTTTGGGAACTGAACCCAACACCTCACACACTAAATATGCTTTACCACAAAGGTATGCTTCCAGCCCAAGGTTAAATTTTTGGTTCATTTTCTTTATCAGGTGACGTTTAAATTGTATGTGCATATACTGTGTATGCTCTAAATGAGCATGGTCCTTCAAGATAACAAGACTCACATTCCTACTGAGTCCTGCATTCAGATGCTGACAGCGCTCCCAAACAGGCTTTTCTAGATGGATGGGTATCTAGTTGCACCCAGTTAATGTTCCTGTAACTACAGATACTTCATTATGCAAGGAACCTGGACATGGCACTTGGAAAGAAATTATTAATTTTTTTTTTAAAGACAGGATCTTTCTACATAGCCCTGGCTATCCTGAAAATTACTATGTACATATGCCAGGCTGTTCTCAAACTTACAAAGATCCACTTGCCTCTGTAAGTGCTGGTATCAAAGACATGCCGCACCAGGTCTTGCCAAGCATAGGATGATTTTAATAAACAGCCTTCCCCACACAGCCATCTGTGCTTTAGTCACAGCCATCTTATCCCCTATAACCAGGTCTGGACCACACACCGATTCTTAGAGTTGAAACAACTCACTTCAGAATAGACCAGTCTTGTGGAGAGAAGCCATGGACAGAGTTACCTCCTCATAGTAATTTACGAAAGGACTCTACTAGCATCCAGAATTAGAAACTGTTGCCGGTTATGAGGCAAAATCTTCTAGAAGTCAGTAAACGTTTGCCTTTAGGAAACATCAGTCACAGTCCTTACTAGCCAAGCTTATGTAAGAAAAGGCCTGTAACTCAGATGCATAGAAGGTAACACCTGGGCCTACAATCATCTAAAGCCCTGCAATCCATGACTGGAGGATCCATCTACAATATGACTCACTCAAATGAGGGCAAACTGCCAACAGCCTATTAGAAATACAGTGCTATACAGCCAATAACCCCAGCATTTGGTGGTTCGAAAACCACTGATGTGTGCAGTGTGCAGGCCTGTAACCCTAGCATTTGGGAGGTAGGGGCAGGGGAATAAGAAGTTCAACACTAGCCTGGGCTACATGAAATTGTTAGTACAAAAAAAAAGGAAGGAAGGAAGGAAGGAAGGAAGGAAGGAAGGAAGGAAGGAAGGAAGGAGGGAGGGAGGGAGGGAAAAAGAAAGGAATGAATGAAAAATCAATCACCAATCAATTATCAATCAATTGTTCTTCAGTCAATTAATCAGCAAATCATTGATGTTAATTGCATCAATGTTTGAAGATCTGCAAATTATAAATAACACACTAGAAAATTATTTGGTTCAGTTTTAAAGTGACAATCTCAATACTACTTTTTAAACTGTATCTTTTAACTTCGTATACTTTCAAATGATGCTAGCTAAGGCAAAGCACAGTACCAGCCATACCAGGCACCCAGTCAGATTAGCAAGAATTAAAAAAACAAACCCGCCCAACACAGTCTAATGGTCTCATGTTTCCTGTTGCCTAATCACAGGAATTTTAAACTCTGACTGCACTTTGAGTGATAACATACAGGATCTTACTTTGATTCCTAGAAATAAACTGTTTCTCTTTCAATGTAAGTAAAAAAAAAATCAGATATGAAAACATGAACAAGTTCATATTGATCAAGCAACCTCTGCCTCTGCCAGCCAGTTTATTATATAGGCAGTATATGCTGGGTATTTTCAGGTCTACTCTGCCAGCCAGTTTATTACATGGGCAGTGTATGCTGGGTATTTTCAGGTCTGCTCTGCCAGCCAGTTTATTACATGGGCAGTGCATGCTGGGTATTTTCTGGCCTCACGACATTTGTATCCCTACCTCTTTGCTAAAGCAGTTAGAGATTTTTCCTTCACGTTTTCCCAAATATAAGCTTTTTTTTTTTTTAAAGAACTATTCATTGCTTACTCTCAGCCCACAGCAGTGAAGAGACTGGGTTTCTCTTTTTGTAAGGAAGCCCTCCCCAAACCCCCCTTTTTTTTTAAAAAAAAAAGGGGGGGGGACTTAATTTATTTTTTAAATATGCATATATGTGATGGTGGGGTAGGAAAGGAACACTTAAAGGCAGGTACCCAGGAAGGCCAGAGGAGCCAGGCCCCTGGAGCTGGGGTTACTGGCAGTTATTAGCTGACCACATGGGTGCTGGGAATCAAACTAAAGTCTTGTGCAATAGGAGTATGAAATCAATCCCAGAACCATCTCTCCTGGCCCTAAAGAAACTTTTAAAGACAATAATAAAAGTTGTGTAAATGCCGTCTGAGCTGGAGTCCTCAGCTTTCCAAGAGGCTAGCCAGCTTCCTTCCTCTCCTCTCATCAACCTAGACCGCGTTCTTAGCATGGTGCAGCTGGCTGACAGAGTGAGTAACATTTGTATTGTTTGTGGACTCTGTTTTAGTACCATATGAGAGGTGGTCAATAGCCAGGACATCCTGCCACAGGTGAACAGAAGAAAACGGCAGGCTCTGGAACACACTGAGAACTAACATGTAACAGATGGGTGCCCAGACTCTTAAGGAACCTGCCTGCAGATGGCATGACATGGGGGGCACAAAAACTGAGTCTTGCCTCTCGATGTATCAGGTTTCATACAAAGACATGCTTTGCAAAAAATGATCGCTAAGGTTTACCTAAAGATGGAGCTTTCCTTTTTTTCAGGTTTAATGTGGCTTCCATAAGCAGTGACATACGCAGTCATGGAGGCAAACCTCAGGCAAAGTATTACAACTAGCATCATCAAAAGGCCTAAGTTGCTCTTGGCATAGAGACAAAGCACCCAGAACTGAGAGAGCAGGAAACAGGCCCAAGAGGTTTTAAAACACAGAAAATACTTACCAACAAGCGAAGACAGCGTGGAAGCAGGACACCTTGCAAAGTGTTTAACTATACATATGCACAAAATGATGACTGGACAAAGGGACTGGCAGACACATGGAGATAAAGGAAGCTAGGGCTTTCAGTTAGGGGCTTGGGACTGCCAAACAGTAGGGATTAAGGCCAGTGGGAAGTACTGTAATTTTTGTACATGCAACTTATAATAAATAAGAATTAATCATGGGGCCAGGGATATGGCCCAGTGGATAGAGAGCCTAGAGTACAAGCCTGGGGACCCCCGAATGGAATCCTTGACATCCTGATGAAAAGCCTGAGTCACTGACACTTCTCAGTTAACAGGAGACTGGAGGACCGGAAATGGGCAGGTCTCTGGAGCTCACTGGCCAGGCAACTTAACCAAGCTGATGAGCACCAGGCTCAATGAGAGACCCTGAAATCCCAATTATTATGGTGGGGAAGAATGAAGGAAGACACTTGAACTCAATCTCTGACCTCCACACATGCGCACTTGCACACACGTACAAACAACAACAAACCTGCATATGCCATACACATGAGCCAAAGTTAACCGATTAATCGTGAAAATCCAAGTATCAGTGAAAATCCAGGTTTGCTTTAATCAACTCAGCTTTAAGAAATAGGTAAAAATAGACCTAAAATCAAAGTCTCAATGGCTCTGGGAAAGTGGCTTCAGGCACACAGTCCAGGGCAAAACTAGTTGGGAATCGCAGGCCTTGCATACTTGTGGTGGATGTGTGCCTAGGATTTCTCTAATGATCAGTTTTGGATTCTCACCCTGGTAGAGGAAAATGTCGGAAAGCAGCCACTTTGGGATGTTACTTAGTTGCTTTGCAACATTCTCTCTTATGTTAAGTTTATCACATGCTCTGCAATGTCACAGGCAGAGTTCAGCCTTGGGGATCACAGCACACAGCTTACATCACCTCACTGCACTACCGTTTTGCTTGCAACCCATCTTCCCAGGAACATCTCCACAAAGCCTGACTCATAGAACATCTCTTTCCTCCACTCTCAACATTTTCCCTGTACCTTCAGTTTCTAAAACAAGCCCTCTGAATTTATGAAATCCTCCACGCCACAGGTTCCTGTGAATCGTTCAGGTATAAAAAGCATGAAACAAAACTTCAGTCACTCTTCGAACCCGAAGGCACTAAGTATGGCCATGGTTGCTCAAGAATGTTATCTATTTCCATCTTGTGCAAATTTAGGAGCAATTGTGGTTTCCTGTTCCAGGGTGTTGTCCAAAAATGAACCATAGAAGTCTGCAAAAATAATCCTGGGCGTTTTGTTTTGAGAGGAAGACTTGAAGAGTTTCCCACTAAGAGAGGAAATGGCGTGTCCTGACTGCAGAGCATCCAGAGTGTTCCGTGCTGCCAGAACTGGCACAATGTTGGTTTAACTATTGTTTCGTTCACAAGTACAGCAGAGGCCTGATGTGGTATGAAGCAGGTTTCGTTTGCTTCTCACGCTACAGGACCTGCCTGTCAGGAGACCAACTCTGTTTTGTTATCTATAAAATGGGAATGACTGCATCATCTGTGTCTTTGTAAAATTGATTGTATTGTTGATGGAAAACACCTCTTTTTTCAAAAGGGCAGTAAGAGAGTTTCTTCTGGAGCAGAATATGAGTGCCTGTGGTCCAGGAACAGAGTCAGGCAGGTTACTCACCACAACACGTTTCAACGAGGAAACAGTTCACTGAAGCTTTTACAGTAAAAGAGCAAAAGGAAGCCATGATAGAGGTACTTTGTAAGTACTCTGGTGGGGCACTAGATAGGCAGGACACAGCAGGGTATGAAAATGTGGGAGGGACTTCAGACACTGTATGATGACATCCTTAGCTTTAGGAACCATAGGACCTGGGGATCTGTTAATGCATCTCCAAAGGATTCACGTGAGAGTTTTAAGCATGTGGGTTAGGAGTAGTCATTCAAGGCCCTAAAGGCAGAATTTGAGTTTGAATCTTCAGTGTTCTAACTCTCAACAATTACAAATGTCTGCTCAACGCAGGACCTTTAATACAGGTGTGGCTTCTTTTCCTCTCCCAGGGACTTCAGTTAATAGTAAAGATTAAAAATGAGCCCACTGTGCATATAAATATATACATATTTGCATATCATTTTCTTAGATATTAAATTGACTCAGAAACAAGCAGGAACATTGTATACTGGAGCTATTTAGGGGAGATGAGGTCTTGATGTTCCATGTTCATTATAGGAATGACTTCATCTTTATCAACGGTTTTAGTCTGAAATAACACTTCAGCCACAGGAGGATACAATGTAGTTTCCATCAGGAGCCATAAAAAGCACATTATATATTCTAAGGTGTAACTCTACTTTTAACTTGAAACAGTAACAAGTTCTGACTCACTGAAGGTGAAATTTACCTACACAGAAATCTGAGGTCAGGAGCAAAGAGCCACCAGGAGGTCAGGAGTGCAAATAACTTTCCCTGAACCAGTCAGCCTGACGACCATGGTATATAATCTCAGGAAAAGAGGCAAAGACAGCAGAAGAAAGGATGGCAGCCCCAGAGGGGGTCACAATGGCCACCTGTGGCCAAATAGCAGTCCCTGTGGAGAAGGAAGGAGACCGTTTCTCTGTACCTAGGAGGCTCTTCTCGGTCGACCCCTTGTCATGAGGCACTCTGAGGACAAGGTCTCTGCCATCTGTGCTCCAGCCAAAGGCAAAGACATAGGCCACAGTCGCACTGAACGAGCTAACTTCGGGGATGGCTTGTAACCCCACACTGCTGAGTATCCCTCAAACTGGGAGAGTAAACCCCCATCTACCTCAGCAGGAGTTAGCCTCACAAATACTTCATGGAACATGGAGGAGGAGACAGGGACAGCAGAGCGAGATCCAGGACGAAGCTGTATATATAGTAACAATTACATAAGAGCCAACAGTGCCACCCAGCACGGGGACTTGATGGCTGGCTTGGCTGCAGTCTCTGTCTACTTTGAACAGGAAGTCTCTATGAATATGAGGCCCTCAGCTTCTGCCTAGTATGAAGGCTGAGATTTTTTTTTTCTCTTTTAAATCATTTTTGCATGTGGTTTTGGGTTTCAGGACAAAGAATACATTTCACACAACTCATTCAAGCCTCTTTTTCATTTTCCTCTCTTTAGCTTGCACTTTTAAGGCTATAAACAGCCTGGAATCCCCAGAAGTCTCATCCACAGCAGTTTCTGCAGAAACTGCCTGTCACATTCACGATCTCCACTCTTCCAAGACAATGAATGCTCAGGACCCTAGAGTATGTTAGAACTGCGGGGCTGCCATGGCTAAGTATCAAGTAGGTATGCTCAGCTTAGAAGTTCAGGAGACTACAAGGTTGAGGTCAAGGTCATAGTAGCAGTGCTTTGTTCTGGAACAGGAAGAAGAGTGAGCTCCATGTCTCTCTAAGCCTCTGAATGAATCTCCTTTTCCTTATTGGTAAGAAAATGATCCTGGATCCCTGCCCTCAACTTCATGAGGCCATCTCTCTGCATGTGTATCTCTGTCCAAATGGCCTCTCATTATTTGGACAACAGTTACATTAGGTCGCAATCCAGAACAACTTCATATTATCTCCCTGTACCTTCTTCAATGGCCCTCTTTTTTATTAAAGGCCCTTACTAAGGTGTTGGGGTTTAAAATTTAAACATATGTATTAGTATTTAAACATATGTATGGGGTGCATGAGTTACCTTTTGGTGGCTATGATAAAACACCAAGACGACAGCAACTTATAGAAGGAAAGGTTTGAGGGTGCCTGCAGTTGTAGAGGGTGATTTCCTAATGGCTGGAGAAGGGGGGATGGAAACAGCTGCTAGGTCAGGAACTAGAACTTTAACATCTTCAACCACAACCATGAAGTGGAGGGAGCAAACAGGAAGATGGGGCATACTATGAATTCTCCTACCCCCCAGCAAGGCCGCATCACCTCCCCAAACAGTGTCCCTAACTGGGGATTAAATAAATGCTTACATTCTTCTATAGGGGACACTATCATCCAAGCCACCACCAAAGGAGAGGATAAAATGACACTCACAAACATTATCCACTGTGTTTCATCTTCATCTCATGGGGCTCTCTCACCAAGGTCTTGTCATGGTCTAGGCACGTTGGCAAGCTCTGCACATTAGAGCGACATAGGTATCAAGCCAGGAAAGGTTGTATGTAACTGTCATCCTGGTGCTCAGGCGCCCGAAACAGAAAGATTGCAGGGTTGAGCCTCAGCTACATGGGGAGTTTCAGGTCAGTGTGGCTACTTAGCAAGGCTGTGTGACTGAAAGAAAAACTCAAAAGGGCCTGGCACTAGCAGGAACCAAGTTCAAGTTCAAGGAAGACCAAGCTTACACTTCATTCAACCAGAAAGGTTTCTAAGCAGCAGGCTCAGTGTCAGGAAATAATTGGAAATAACTATTTTCTAACCACAGACCCACACTCTGACCCTTTCCCACGGCTGTGTCCTTTGCAATCTGTTAAACTGTCCTGCACATGAAACTGTCACAGGTATGCCTACATTCGCAGCTGTGTGCTCCAGGAAGACAATTCGTCAGTCAGATATTAATTGCTATTGTACAGATTAATTACTTGCTATTATAACTTTGAGTCTTAACAATGTAACAATAATTATCTCTTAAACATTATCTGTATAAGTAATAAAATATAGCAATTCAAATTTTCTGAGCATTTACCTGGGGTTAGACAATGAAGGGAGCTCTTCGTAAAGAGTTGAGTCGCATCATTACCATCCTTGCAACACAGTTTTCTTTGCTGAGACAGGATGCCTGAGAAAAATATTTATTTTGTCTTGCTGTTTGCAGGGTTTCTGTCCAGTTTGCCAACTCCACTGCTTTGGGTTGGAACCAAAGCAGAATGTCATGGTGACAGGAGTGTGTGACAAAGTGAAGAGTAACAAGGCAGGGGAGGTCCTCTGTCCCCTACTTCTTCCTAGTAAGCTGCACCTCTCATTTCTAGTGCATTTCAATGGCTTCAAATTATTAACCTGTCAATGGGGTGAACAGGCCAGGAAAGGTGGCATGTGACTGGTACTCAGGAGCCTGAGGCAGAAGGACTGCCAGGTGTGAGGCTGGACTACAAAAGGAGTTTCAGGCCAATATGGCTACTGTGCTTGGGGTAGGCTAGTGCTTTCATGACTATCAAAAGGAAAAACAAAAATCACCTCTCAATAGTGTCCCCATCTGGAACTCAGGCTTCAATACATGACCCATTAGTAATATTTTATATATGAGACAAAAAGTAGGAGGGAAGCGAAGCTCCCAAGAATGAGCTGTTTGTTCCAGGTTGCAGAGAAAAATCAATGTTCCATGTAATCATGAACCAAACCACACAGGGGCTGTGAGTGCAAACCCTTCTGCCTGCCTCTTAACTTAATAAATGTTAGTTCATGCACTTATGTACCAGTAAGATCCATGGCAGATATCACTTTATACGGCATAAAATATTTCACATCCTCGGCTTAGACTCACCTTGTAGCGTCTACCCTCTGCCACCTGGAACCCAAAGCAGCATGCTTTTCTCGATTCTCACAATTCACATCCTTACACTAAGTGTTTCCATGTAAGAAACTTCCTGCTGGAGAAGTTTCCTTCAAGTCACAGCTTTGCGTGAAAGTTTAAGGATGAAGTATGTGATTTTAAAAAATGCCACTGTGGGTTTCTGAGGGGGAAGGAAATGTTATTTCCAGTCCCTGGATAATAAGATCAATAGACAACTTCCCAGAGGAGACATTTGCCTTTGACGGCTGAAAGCAACAGTGGTTGCTGTTTACCACAAGAGGCCACCCCACAGTTTAATCGTTTTCCCTGTGAGGTGATCTATCCTTATCTAGAGCCTAAAATTCTTCCCACGAAATTTCAATGTGGCATCTACTAGTTGCTCTCATAAATAATCCCTCAGTTTCTGCTACACATTGAAAATTTTTTGAAAGGTGAACCATGTATTCACGAGACTCTGGTCGGGTATCTTCCAGGTGCCTTTAAGATCACAAATACTTTTCAAACACAAAGGAACAATATAAAACAATGTTGGTCGGAGAGATGCTTAAGCTGCTAGGCAAAATATGACCAGGGGCAGAACATGGAGGAGATAACATGAGAGGGGGGTGTTAGGAGACACCATCACACACACACACACACACACCACCACCACCACCACCACCACCACCACCACCACCACCACACCACACAGAATTCATTTCTCTTCATTCATAAATGCTTACATCAGCATCAGTACTGCTGTGCCATGCTCTAAGCACTTAGGAAGAGCAAGAACAGCAAACAGCCAGACAGGCTCACATTGAACTATCAGTTACCAAAACTTTACAACTTCGGCCATTACATCACACAGCTATCCACCTTGTGACTGCCACCATTACATCATTCAGATATCCATGCACCACCTCATGACTATTGCCATTATATCACACAGCTATCCATACACTATGTCACAACTACCGCCATTACATCATTCAGATATCCACACACTACCTCATGACTACCTCTATTACATCACACAAATATCACCCAGTATCCATCCATGTTATATCATTTTCCAGTTACTTAGTGAGACATTTATCAAACTAGAAATACCGGGTTTAGTAAACAATATACAGATGCCAATTTGAACTTCATATTAATTTTTATGTTAACTATATCTTTTGGAGGTATGAAGTTTCATCTATCATATAGACTATCCTGAAACTCTTTATGTATCCAAGGATGCTCTTGAACTTTTGGACCTCCTGCCTCCATTTCACGCAGCATAGGTTCATAAGTATGCACTACCATGTTGAGTTGGGTGCACTGCTGGAAATTGAGCCCAGTGCTTCCTGCATATTAGGCAATCCCCCTCATAAACATCTAAAATAAAAATCTATATTAAAAATTAGGGTATTTAAAAAGGTCTTTAAGACAACAGGTGGGGCTGGGGAGAGTTAAGTGGTTAAGACCACTGGCTCTTCTTCCAGAAGACCTAGATTTAATTCCCAGCACCCATATAGTCTGTCTGTAATTCCAGTTCTAAGATATCTAATGATCTCTTCTGGCTTCCACAGGCACCAAGTACACAAGTGGTATACAGACAAATATGCAAGGCAAACACCAATATATATAAAATAAATCAGAAAATTAGGTTGTTCTTTTTTTTTAAAGTCTTTAAAACCAGTACCTCTTATCAAAAGTTCAAATACAATTACTATCCTGTATTTCACTTGGTAAGCCAATAGATCATTTAGTCAGTAATATTAAGCTACAGGATGACTATGAAACACAAATTTTTGTGCCAGATGGATCTGTAATCACATCCCAATAATGACTTGAAGCAAATCACTACATATAACTCTCCCAGTGTATATATACAAGAGTGGAATCAGGAGACCCAGGCCCCACAGAGGCCATCAACAGTAAGGAACACTGCTGTTGGTATTGTGTAACATAGCAACCCTGAGGGTTTGGCAGCAACAACAACAACAGAAAGGGGGTCATAGGGAGAGAGAGAAAAAGGAAGGAAGGAAGGAAGGAAGGAAGGAAGGAAGGAAGGAAGGAAGGAAGGACGGAAAATAGAAGCTGTAACTAAATTATTCTTCGTGGGACAGCAGTTCCTGGTTTATTTGATAAATATATTTATAGGAATCAATTCAGTGTTGAACAGGGCTTTAAAGGATCGATAAGCCTGTCTGGAGCATGCTGTCATACTCTGTACCACATTCAATCCAAAAGAGCCAAGGTTAACAGCCAGCTGCTCTGAGCATCTATCAAGTCTCTGTGTATCCATCATACAGCTGCAGGCAGGGAAGCCTCCTACTGATTCGAGAAGAAAGTGCATACGCTTGCCTGAATGGTACTGGATCTCCTGCGGCACACTCACACTCAAACACCAACATATGCACACTCACACTTAACAACATATGTATGTACACCCACACTTAAACACCAACATATGCAGCACACTCACACTAAAACACCAACATATACACAGTCATACTCAAACACCAACATATGTATGCTCACACTTAACAACATATGTACACCCACACTTAAACACCAACATATGCACATCCACACATAGACACCAACATATTCGCACTCACAATAGACTATGAGCAGCAATCATGAAGTTCTTGTCATTCTAGACACATGTGTGTATACATGGATAGACAGACAGACAGACAGACAGACAGACAAGTAGATAACCAGTCCTGAGACAAAGATAGTAACTACATGTGTTCCTTATATTCTAAGGCCATAAAAGAAGGATTCTGAAGGCCCACATTAAATCCACTCAAGTTTTCTTATAAACAGGATGTGTTTAAATTATACTATAGTGGAGATGCGATGAAAACAAAATCTCTTTCCTTCTTTTATGACACAGACAAAGCAAGTTCCTCAAACTCTTTCACTGCTGAGTGAAGGTGCACAGATAAATGTCTTTAGGCCATGGAATGTGGCATATATAATGCACAGTACTTCCAGTATGACCTATAAAATTTCCCAAGCCAGACAAGTACCCAGAGCTACATTACAAGAAACAACTGGGTCCCGGGATGACAGCTGGAAGCCAAGTCCACTGACCTACATAACCAGGACTGAAAGAGGCAGAAAGAAACTTGTATTATGTTGAACTGTAAGATCTAAAGCCTGTTACAGCCATCGGCACTGTTAATATATGTCCATGGCCCTACAAATCAAATGGAAATCCAAATTATATTTCATGAAATGTCTAGCATCTCTGCTGTAACTGTGTCACTCTGGCCTGATTTATACTGCATCCCACATCCTAGGAAAATGTCTCCATTTTTTTCCCCTCAATTTGATATTGATTCATTCTGCAAAGAAAATCTAGTTCTGCTGCTCATGGCAATTTAAACTTCCACAGGCCACATGGCCACTAACACGGCAAGAGACTAAGGAACTAGTACAAAGAATTCGGCAATGCAGATAGAAAAATAGACAGACAGACAAGACAGGCTGGCCAGCAGGTGGGCATGTGTTTGAAATATAACAAAGAACATATCCTAAAGTTAATATGTAAACCAATGTGGTGCATAGAGATAAATAAAATACATATAGAGGGCCTAGAAACAGTTCCATGCATAAAGGAAAAGGGAGATAAATGGCTGAGGTAAAACTTGCCCCCAGGGAGTGGTCTGAGACAACTCACAGTAAAGGAAATTAATAGAAAAGTTTGGGTGGAGAAACAGTATTTTAGCTGACTGGGCTCTAGGTCAGGTATTTTAGTAACTTTGGCAGTTCTCAAATTCTTCAATCCTTTGCAAATCCAAGAGGCTATCCCTGGGGCAGTGTTCCTCTCTGTTTTATTACTATGCGCCAAAATATTTAGTCTATCAGCAACATTCCATTGACCAGAAAAGGCTTTTCCTCTATAATGCCGACATGTTAGCTGGATTTTCTTCTTAGAGCTAACACGAATGGTCTGTTAGACATTGCCACACCTAGCACCTGACATATTTATGCAGAGCAATACAATAAAAATAATGTCTTCAAAAAAATGGTGTGTGTTTTTCTTTTTAAAAGAATTCAGCTACTTCACATGTTGTAAGACTTGGACGAAGCCCAATACAATGCAGCAGTTAGTGTTTATCTTCATACCAACATTAGCTCAAGAAACAATCTTTAAACACACATTCCCAGATTTTTCTTTCAGTCATCATTTCAAAAATCAAGGCAATAGAATTATCTTTTTCTCCATTTTAGGTGGAGATAACTATTCAATGTGACATGTTCCTCAGGAGGCTCATGTGTTTGAACACTTCATGCCCAGCTGGTGGCACTATCTTGGAAGGTTCTGGAAGCTTTAAGAGGTAAGGCCTTGCTGGAGGAAGTACATTACTAGGGGTGTTCCGTGACATTGGATAGCCTGGCTACACTTCCTTTTGTATCCTTTCTGTAGCTGATACAGTGTGGCAAGTTGGCTTCCAGCTTTTCTGACTTGTCCCATTTAATGATGGGCTAGCACATATGGAACTGTAAACTCAAACAAACCCCTTCTACCCTAAGCTGTTTTTGTCAGGGTATTTTATCCCAGCAACAGAAAAGAAACGGACACGAGGGATAATTGACTTTAAGTAATTCTATTCAAGAGTAAAACTTGCTATAAATTACCAGCTGTTTCTTTCCCACCCTATCCCTGGTGCACAGAAAGCCTAAATCTGATTTTCAAAAGTACACAGTGATCATCTTTTATGTGTGGCTTACTTCACTCAGTATGTTCCGAGGCTGATCAATCTGTACCATAGCCAGGTTGGAATTCCCTGTGTGGATGTACCACAAGTTATCCATCAGTTCATGGACTTTTCAGTTGTTTTGAAAATTACGAGCACTCACATGCATACGTGCTTCATGGGCTACATGGCTTGGATCACCATAGCTCTCCACTAAGTCAGATAGATGCAAGTGTCAGCTGTCTGTGTGGGTCAAGTTTGTTTTGGCCTCTCCAGGTCAATTTAGAAACAGGCAGCCCCTTCAGTCTGCCCAAGTATGATATTCCCATAGCTTAGTAAGGATGCAGTACAATTTCCAGCTACAATGCAATGTGTAGGTTCCCAGCATGTTCTTCCCTCCAGTTCTTCTGTCTCCCAAGCAACTCTACACTAGGATAGCAGGTATCAAGAAAAGCTCTGAGTATCCCAGAAGGGTGTGCCTTTCTCATCCAGTTTCTACCAGTATGATTAGCTACCAGTGGCCTCGTACCCACGCACAGTGATGCAGGTACTGGTTATTTACAATGCTGTCCTTGGCGGTACAAAAAAAAAACCATCCCTCCCAAACGATCCCCCAAAGTTTCCCCATTCTCTGGCTTCCTGTGCCCAACAAGTCTTGCTGGGAAATGATAAGCTGAGCTCCATTCTTAACTTGAAGTTCTTTGTTGGTAATGTCCTAGTGGAGAGCATGGTGCGCCCATCCTCCTAAATTTGCATGCTTAGCTGTATCTGTGCTGTTTTATCCATCTGTAGCAGTGTCCTCTTCTTTTTGCTATTTCACTGGGTTACCTGGGCTGTGGAGAGAAGCTACTGATCATTCTTTTGTGGTTCCACTTCTGAAGCATGAAAACATGACTTTAAGGTAGAAAGATGGACAGAGGTGGGTATGGAGAAAGGATAAATTTAATCCTATCTTGTTGGACCTGACAGGGGAAGGAGTCACTGACAATGTTTTAAAAGCACCCAACTTGTGTGTACAGGTCAATGCCCCATTAGTCAGAGTAATGACTTTATAGCTACAGGACAAAGGTCCTCACACCATCTTTTTAAAAGAAAGAAGGAAATCTTACAAAAGTGAAATCTCCAGAAAGAAAGCAGTATGCTCTTAATTTGTTTCCATAGAAAACGCACAGGCAGTGGCAGCCTGTCATGTTCATGATCTTGTGAGACTGAACTTGAAGGTTCTTCTGTCCTCTGAGACTGAACTCCTGAATGCTTTTCCCTTAAACTCCTGTAACAGACACCATGTGCTGCTTCTTGTATTTTTTATGATTTCCATACTTTAAACTTGAAAAAACAATCCTGGGAAGGGTAAAGGTTTCCCTTTGGCCTTGATCAGACATTGAAACATGTAACAATCTGTGTCTAAAGCATCGTTTCTTCGCCAGTGTGAAGTCCAACACAAAGCGGTAAATGAAAAGTGTAATCTTAGGGCTCAGACTGACACAGCCAAAGCACGAAGCTATACAGTTGGCATTTGTATATGTTGTCAGCAGCTCTAATAAAACCTAACCATCTTCACCAGATTCCACAGTTCGCCCATCAATTCGCTTACGATGTGAAAGCTTCACAATCTGGGTTGTCCTAGAACAGTAAGACACATTTGCTTGACTAATATGTAAGGCATCCAATTCATTTATTCTAAAAGACATACAGCTTGTATTACCTAACATCTAGAAGAATGAAGATCAAAAGGGATCCTACATATATAGGCAAATACTAACGAAAGTTTTTAAAGAAAATTAATTTTATTTAGTCAAAATAAAACTAAAAGAAAAAATCACATGTATTATAAGATAAGCATACTAAGTTACATATGATTCAGCTTCTGCGAGTCACCAGACCTTCAAGCTACTGGGAAATGCTTATGATATAATGTCAAGGGGGAAATACAGGCACACATCTAAATATGTATGTGCATATAAACTGTAAGTATATACATAAATAAACATGTGCTATATTCCCCAATTCTTAGACTCCATGAATTTTGAAATATGTAGTCATTTTAATAGCAGCTTTTTTTGAAGGAAAAAGAAATAGTGCCACATAAAATGCATACAACTCTGAGATGTACTGGGGTTACAGAACAAAGCAAATGTGTGAGGGCTGTGAGCTTTCTAACAGAGAAAATGGTGTTTGGCTGGTCTTAGAAGCATGTGAGTTGATGGGTAAGACATGGGAACACAATACACGAAGAAAAACAAACCATATCAAGAGTATTGCTTTTTATTGGAATTATATTATTTATCTAATTTTTTTGAAATTTCTATTTTGAACATTTATAACATCTATAAACTAAACTGAAACAAAAGTATAATTTTTTTTAAAAAATCCCCAAAGAATGCAATATTGTCATTCAATAGGGTACTGTATATAAGGCAGATTCCTGTCTTTCCATTTCAAGCTCCATCTTCATCAAGGTTGGTTTGAAATGCTTTTGGCTATGCCTCGTGGAACTTATCTATCCTCAAAACTTCTTCTGGAGGAAGAAGAATATTTACCTTTTTACTTTGTTTTTATATTTGTCTTCCTTGCTTCTTTGGCACTTTCAGGAGCAGCTGGCCATTGTTTAAAGAAACCAACCAGGATCATGGCAGATTTTCTATTGTTTACATGTAAACCAGCATGGTTTTTTAGAAGCCAATCTCAAGTCCAACAATAACTATTACTCAGATGCAATCAACTCAGAAACTACCTGAATACACTGAATGCATTAATAAGCTAAAAGTTCCTTATCTCCATGATACTTCTTATTTAAATGAAAGGTTATCTCTTATCCTAAAAGGCCTACCTTGGCGGCTCTGGATTTGCAGAACATCATCAATTCTCCAATAACAACAAAAAAGCCAGAAATATTCAGGCTTCCCTCAACACACAACAAATTCATAAAGCATCAGTTTTGCAGACATTGTAATTAGCATGTGCTAACTTCACAGCATTGTTCTGTAAAGACCAGCACATTCTGCAGGAAATGCTCAGATTTTATACTGCTCTTTTAAAAACTCAAAGTGCCAGAATGCTGCAAGCAAAGGCACTAATAACACGCTATCAATTTTATTTACAGAAACACAAGACAAGAACTAATTCCAAATGACAGTGTTAGCAGGAGGAAGTGACTGAGGAACAGCACACGCTGGGAGCAGGGCGAGTGTGCCCAGGCTTTCTCTTTTTGTCCAGTCAGTTCTTGTGGGACATTAGGATGTAACTGAAATAAAACTTGGAAGGCTATTCTTGGAAACTATTTCTAGTTGAAGAGCAGACACAAAGCACCCCTGGCTGAAATAATCACGGAAATTTACAGCCATAAAGTACTCGGGAGTGGAAAGGGAGAACTCATTTAAATCTCCA
The DNA here is from genome assembly GCF_004785775.1 of Grammomys surdaster. Taxonomy (NCBI): domain Eukaryota; kingdom Metazoa; phylum Chordata; class Mammalia; order Rodentia; family Muridae; genus Grammomys; species Grammomys surdaster. The sequence continues at coordinate 1,955,260 of NW_021620456.1, read as the reverse complement.
CCTGGTCAGAATACTCATCAGAGATACAGTGTATCTATTCCAGACCCATTGTAAAGAGTAACAATTGCACGTACGGACTTCACCCTATCCAAGCTCAAAGGAGTCCCACAATAAGGGATCTTAAAAAAAAAAAAAAAAAAGCATTGGTGTAGTTTTAAGTGGTGTGTGTGTGTGTGTGTGTGTGTGTGTGTGTGTGTGTGTGTGTGTGT
>NW_021620456.1:1815953-1955041 GCF_004785775.1 Grammomys surdaster | reverse complement strand
TGTGTGTGTGTGTGTGTGTGTGTGTGTGTGTGTGTGTGTGTGTGTGTTATGCTAAATATGGAGGTGAGTGGACAACTTGCTGGAAGAGTCACTTCTTCCAGATATGCAGGTTCTGGGCATAAAAATCAAGTCATTATGATTGGCAGCAAGGGCCTTTCCCCACTGAACCATCTTACTGGCCCAGGACTATGCATTTAATTAAAAAAACACAGTTCCTAGGTTGATCTTAGATGGTCCAACAGCATAACTCCTCAAGTTAGCTGTTTCTTAGATGATACTCAGCTCAAGACAATGATCTTGGTGAGTTCACCATCATCCCTGAAGTCACATGATGCCTTGGCCCAGATGTGCATCTCACCTATCTACACAATTGCTACGTGACTACGGGTGTTTCAAAGTCAGTTAAGCTGTACTAAAATGCATAGCTATTTCTCCATTTAAGAGATCCCAAACCCTTTAAAACCTAGCACAAACCGAGAAGACCAAAGACATGCTACTTTGCTTTGTACTTAGCAAGTACAATGTGCTTGCTACATCGACCCTACCCAACCTGCACCTTAGTGTCAAAGCAACCTGTAAAATCCCAAAGGCTTCCCTCTGCTCATGGGGCCACCTGCCCCAGCCCTGAATCACATGTATGTTATCAAAGCACACAAGTCACCAGCCTGAAGAAAAAGAATCAAAATTGAAAACTCATAATCTAAATGTTTATCACTTTACCGTAAAAATAAACTTGAACATCCTAAATGTCATCATTGTGCGTGAGGGGACCCTGGACTGAAGACAGTGCCTTTTACAGATGTAATTACAGCTACGGTGAGGTCACAAGGGTGGACCCATGATGAGAAAGGATAGATGCTCTGACAACAAAAGAATAGAAAACAAAGACCACGTGAGGACAGCGAGAAAGCAGCTATATGCAGACAAAGAAAAAAAACCTCAAGAGATACTCAGCCTGCCAACACCTCTATCTTCAAGTCTGAGCTTCCTATACTGTGATAAAATCTGTCACTGTGGCTTATATCACCGCTTGTGCTATGTCACCAGACATTCCCTATGTGCCTAATACATCTGGCTTCACTTCTCTCAAACCCATCACTAAAAGCACCTCAGAGTAGAAAATGTTGCAAACAAGTGCCCTTCCTCCTCTCCCCTCAGACACTGAGTCCCTTGGCAAACTCAGACCACCTCTTGATTCCCATGATGCCTCTGACCCTCCCTGTAGCTCTGTTTTTATCCAGTGGCAATGTAGTACTCCCTGCACACCTAGCACTGTGCAACACTCTCCACGATGTGTTGTTATACATGATTACCTGTGGAAATCAAATCCAAGGTATAAAGTCAAAGCAACCTGAGTTCAAGGTTGACTTTATCTATTTACTAATTACACTATCTTGAGTAAATTATGAAGGATCACCAGAGTTCTTAGTATTAAACTATAAAATGCTAGAAATATTTATCTGATGCCCTTAGTGTCAAGCCAGATGTTCAAAATGTCTGCAAGGCTCTTTAAGCAGAGTGCTAGGAAGGTAGACAGTATATAAGCAAATAATATTTTTATGTGTTACTATCAAAAACTATGCAAGTTGACAGGCAGGAGATAAGGAGATACAAGCTGACTGGATCATTATGGAACTAAAATACCAGTCTTTTCTTTTTTTTTTAAAGACATATCCATAGATAATGCTCCTACCTAGCCTAAAACTCTCCACATTAACCAGGCTGGCCTCGCACGCATAAGGATCCATCCACCTTGATCTCTGTATACGTCACCATGCCAGGCAGAGACAATCATTCTTGATCAATACCAGATTCCAATATGTTATAGCCTTAAAACATCGTTCATGTCAATCATTTCCAAAGGCTGCATTATATTAGGAAAGCAAGACAGAAGGTGAGGAGTAGCTACACAGAAGAGAAGATTTGGGGGATGAGTCAAACAAGAGGTCCATACTATAATAAAGGGGCCACAAGAATACTGGCTTGGGAAGAGGAGAGGAGACAGGGCGAGTAAAGACTCTGAGAGTTCCCACACATAGGCTAGGGGTTTAAGGCCTCAGAACACCCAGGGAGACTAACTTACAGTGAGACTGGGTAAGCTTTTTAAACAAATGCTCATAATAATCCTGCTAAAAATAGAAGTGAGAAAACCATAGATAGAGGTCAACAAACAGGATCACCAAGGGCATACATGGTGAGCAGTGTCATGAGAAGGGATAAAAACTGATTTCATTCATGGAAGTGTCTAGAACAGGGGCCTTTGAGACAAGAAAGTGGCAGGAAGCCAAGACAATAATCAAGGTCCTTCTCCGCAACTAAGGTAAAGTCACTAAAAACCCAGACATCCCCATCTTCAACATGAAATAGTTGGAAGCAACACAGTCAGTAATGCCATTCTGAACACAAAACTAATATTTTCCAAAAACTGACATTTTTCATCCTGGATCTGAGGTATATTTGGACTTTAATTCTATATTTGGCTGAACTCAGAATGGGGAACACAATAAAATATTATAAATACAAAACTAATTTTAAAAAATTAAGCCTGCTAAACTAAGCCTTCATTGGCTTGAACTAACAATCTGGCTGAAATAAAATCCAACTGTCTAAATGCCGAACCCTAGACTCCCAATATGTCCAGCTGAAACAATTGTGGGGATGGAAAGCCAAAATTAGTACCTCACATCTGAACCAGATTTTAAATAAGGAAGGAAATTATGTGTAGTGTAAACTGTCTAACCTTAACAGCAGAGCTCTTTGAGAGAAAAATAATCTCAAGGCCACATGGAAGTTTTATGAACACACCTGACAAGGTAATCTCACGACCAATTTTTAATAAACCTCAATATAACACTGTTAATATTTTAAACATATAATGGTATTATATTTATGAAGAAACGACCCAAAGGCAGCAAGCAGCAGTCAGAGAAAGACACTGTGGCAAACGTACTGCATTCAAGGAAATAGAACCTAAAGGAAGAAAGTAAGAACAAGCTACCAGAGAGGTTTGTATTCCTTTCTGAACTCCGTGGCTCAATTCTATTTTATTAATCATGTTAAATGTCAGAGCCATAACTAACTGAAGCAAGAACACAAAAAAGAAAGACCAAATACTCATAACTCTGTAGACTTTGGATGGACTTCTCCTTTCAAGTAAGAGCTTCCCTAGAAAATCCCTCAACAGGCACTGTGGTGCTCAGCTGCTGTGATTCTTAGAAGAACACAACAGACACTGGGTTTGGTGCACAAAACTGCTTCAACTTGGGCATGCTAGCTCTTGGAATCCCAGCATGCAGTGAGAGAGGCACTAGAGCCACAGGTTCATGTTTGGCCACATGATAACTGTGAGGTCAGCCTGGGTTTGTGAGAACTGAAAGGAGTGGTGCCTTCTGGGATGTCCTTGCAGGGACTCTGCGTAATGTATGCCACAAATGATACCCAAGGATAAAGGCATTTTCTCAGAAGCCTGCTCAAACTTGGAAAAGCTATGGAGAATTCCTCTGAAGTTTTACAGTTGATTTCCTGGGTCAAAATATGCATGCTTAGTTTTGACATATAGCAAAATATACTCAAGAAATGAAAGCATTAAACTCTACATCCTACAGAATATGGAGAATCCATTTAAGAGATTTCAAAAGATTCTCTCCCCACCCCTAGCCAACTCTACTCCATGTATGCAATAAGAATCAGGTTTGGAATAGAGTGTGGCTCAGAGGTCGTGTGTTTGACTGGCTTCGAGTAGGACCCTAGATTTAACCCTCAGAACAGTGGGTGGAGGCAGGAGGAAGGAAACAAATCCATGGGTAAACATGGGGAAACTACCCACTATTTTGACTTAGGGGAATTATCTAGACTAGTCTCTTACAAGCTCTGTGAACCAAGGTGAAATGCTTTACCTCCCCATGCCTCCAAATTTACTTCAGAAGATGATAACAGCAGCTACCTCCTAGGGTTGTAATGGAAATTAAATGAATTATGCTAGCACAGGCAGAGTTTGAGCATACCTGACAAGTAATAATGCTAGTGGGGAAAGTTATTATTTTAGATAGCAAATCCAATATTCTAAGTTCTATTTCCAAATCCAGTCACTCTACAAGTGGAGCTTCTATCACAGCGTCAAAAACCGAAAGCACAGCTGTGGGAGAGTACGCCAGTTGCAGCTAGGGAGAAAGACGAGCTCATTTGCATGGAATTGTGCATGCAGAGCACCTCCTTCTTGTTGGCTGAACAACATGATTACATGCATTTTGCCAGATATAATTTCTTGATTGACTCTTTCTGGGATATTTATAAGATACAAATGTATAAATCAATGTATAAATATAATCCACTTAGAAATACTACAGAGATACTAAATTATTTTTTAAATATACCACCTAGAATAGTTACAACCAGCTAACACATGAGAGTATCTTGTCTCATTAAGCAAGTAATTATTTCAGTCTTCTCATCTGAAGCAATTACAACAATTTTGCCACCCCCAATATCTACCATACATGTGCAGGTACATTATGCATGCTTGCATTTAGCTCTATATGTGCAGTTTGAAGCAAGGTGGTCGGTCTTATTAAAAACCATCTCCTTTAATGGGAAAAATGTCTAAAAATGCCATCTATGAGAAACGAAAAAAACCCTATTTTGAGTTTCGTCTGTTTCAAGGGTCTATAGAATTTTCTCACCTTACCCAGTTCTAAAATCCTCAAGACAGTAACTCACAGGAACAATGGTGGAGACGTAACCAGAACCAGAGAAAGGAATAGACGGGAGCCACTCACAAGACAAAACTGAGCTGAATACTATCTTAAATTTAATTTCTTTTCACATCTGCATTGAGCATCAAGCATTTTTTCAAATGAATGAAATGTTCTTTACCTTTCTAGTCTATTTTTAATCTGACAAAAAATTATCCCAGTGATTTTATAAACATAATGTCATTTATTGCCCACTGTTTTATTCGCCATTACAGACTATGCTTTTAGGTATGTGCTTCCATTACATACCATGTTCTTTCACAAAATTTGTGAGACAGAGGGTTATACATATAAAGACACTTCAGTGATGAGGCCCCACAGTATTGGCTCAGAACACCCTTGGTTTTGTAAGAAACTGCTGCCTGAGCAAAGGAGAAGAGGTACTCATAGATCCTTAGCTCAGTCCTATGAAGTTGCACAACTATATTCAAGGACTACACATCATCAGTGAATGTCCATCAAGTTTATACTGCAGCAATAACTTCAGAGTCTAAGAGTATTAAGTTAAGGCTTGAAGTGTATAAGCTGAATGGATGGATGGATGGATGGATGGATGGATGGATGGATGGATGGAGAGATATAGGGGTGAGTAGATAGATATATCAATAGGGGTAAGCAGATAGATGGTTATGTGAGTGAGTGTCTAAATGGATGAATTGGTGGATTTCTTTTCCAGGTTTTATAGCTAGAATAACAGCCATTCAAGTAAAGTAAACACGATAGCGTGTAAGGTGGTAGCATTCGTTATTGTAAGACAGTAAGTAAGTAAGTAAGAAGATTCACATCACTCAGGTCTAAAGCACAGCAGTCTGAAAATTCTGACTTGCTGCACAGGTTGTTGGATGGTAGTGCTATGGAGGTTGTGCTCCATGACATCGCAGCATTCCTCCGAGCTGGATTTGGAACGCAATTTAAATGAACAAATTTGAACAGCACTTGCAGTAAATCTAACATACAGAGTCGCTGTCCTCACACTGCAGGATCCCAAGCATCAGAAGCAAAGCCTTTTGCTTCTCTTTTTTCTCTGAGTTGTGCATGAAGGAACCGTAGGACATTATGAAAATTAAATAAAGGGAGTGCTCCTCTTCAGCTCTATGCAGGGCCAAGGGCATAGAGCAGATCACTTGTAAGGAAATCTCCCCAAGTTCAGGACCTTGACATATAAGCTAAACAAAACTCCCGAGTAATGTTCTGTACTGTACCTCTCTCATATTATTAAATAAAAACAAGCAAACAAATGATGGAACTAAAGAGAGGGATCTACCAGCACAGTGCCTGTCACATAATCATGAAGACTGGACTTCAGAGTCAAAGAACCAGAGCAACTAATTAGGCATCGTTGGGCATGCTAGTCAGGCAGAGGCAGGAAGACCCTGCTGTCCAGCTAGGCTGGTGAGCTTCACACTTAGTCAGAGACCCAGTCTAAAACAAAAGATGGAGGCCTGAAGGGAGAGCTCAGTGGTTAAGAAGAATTACTATTCTTGCAATGGACCGGGTTCCTAGCATCCATACCAGGCAGCTCACAAACTGTTTCTAACTCCAGCTCCAAAGGATATGATGCCCTCTTCTGGTCTCAATGGGGAGTTATACATATATGGTGTGTGTCTTAGTTAGGGTTTTACTGCTGTGAAGAGACACCATGACCAAGGCAACTCTTTTAAGGACAATGTTTAATTGGGGCTGGCTTACAGGTTCAGAGGTTCAGTCCATTATCATCAAGGCAGGGGCATGGCAATATCCAGGCAGGCATGGTGCAAGAGAAGCTGAGAGTTTTACATCTTAATCTGGAGGCTGCTAGCAGAATAGTGGCTTCCAGGCAGCTAGAATGAGGGTCTTAAAGCCCACACCCACAGTGACACACTTCCTCTAACAAGGCCACACCTCCTAATAGTGCCACTCCCTGGGTCGAGCATATACAAACCATCATATTGTGTGTACATAGGCACACACATTGACGTAAAAATTTTAATTAGTCTTTTTTAAAAAATATATATGGTCAAGAGTGATTGAAGAAGACACCTAACAGCCTCTGGCCTACAAACACTTGTAGGTAAACACACGCTCGTGCACATACATATACATACACACACACACACACACACGCATACACACACACGAGCATGTGTGAGAAGGAAAAAAGAAAAAGGAAGCTGTTCTGTATAGCAGCAATACAAGGACAAAATTCTTCCAAAATATCGGTGTTGGAAACATATTCTTGTAGAGGCATAAACATTTCCTGACACCAATGTCAAGCAATTCTAAACAAATTTTAATAGAGTAGGGTTAGGAGAAAGAGGCTAACAGTAAGAGAGACAAAGAAGAAAGAGTGAAATCATGTAGAGTGGAGGGGTGGGACGGCACCCACTGTTGGAGTAGTTAACCCAGGAAGGTTTTCCTCTGGTCTGATCCTTTCAGGATTTCCCAGGTGGCATCCTTTTAGTGACTGGGCTAAGTGATGCATGATAAATGTCCCCCGGCCTGGACCCACCATCAACAGAGGCCCACTTGGGCCTGGCTGTGGAAACAGAAAGGTCATTCATTACCCAATGTGAACAAACAGAGTGCACGTTTGTGATAAATAACAGCCATTATTGAACTACAGGGCTCACTGGGAATTCCCCAACACTTCCTTGACATTAATGTACTATTTGTGGAAGGCTCCGTGAGGCTCTCTCAATATTATTTAGTGCTTCATGTTTTATGTGGGACACTATAAGACATTTGTTGGGATGCAAGAATCTCAACAAATATTGAATACCTCCTTTTATATCACAAGCCAACTGGTAAGGCGTATGTCTGGGCACAAGGTTAGCAGAGGCAAATAAAGGCCACCCTGAACATAGAGAAGATGTGATCCAGTCACGTTTGACCTAATCAGAAGGTCAATCACATGTATTACTGTCTCATACTCTGGATCAAAGGAGAAAATTGGAGCTGTGAAAATATATTACTGGGACCCACAGATCCTCAGATCCACAGGGACTTGAAAACCAAAGTGGGTCTCTTTACTCACAATCCTTGCCATGGTGTTTACACACCAGCTGCTGTCACTGAAGACAAGACTTATCACCCTATCCTCAGGAGTTCTTTGGCCAGCCCATTCCAACTGGCTCAATTCTAAGCCCATCCTAACTGGCTCTGTTCTAGTGCATCCCACCCCAGCCAGATATAGTCAATCCTCTGGTCCCCACAGAAGCTCCTCAAGAGCATTCAGAAAGTGCCCAATAATGCATGACAAGTGTCTTTGCCAAGCCTATGACTCTACCCTCATTACTCACTGTCAACCATAAGGCAGCACTGTGCAAATGAAGGGGTCACATCATGCACAGAAAGACTTCATATGCCTTGTTTTAGTCTAGTGGCATCCTCCAATGGAGTAGAGAGAGCTTAGGATGTCACGGTTTACATATTCCCAAGTGCTGGCATCCACGCGAGCCAGATAGTGATTGTAAACACATGTGTCACTGTGTGAAAGGATGGTCAGATGCACACACACATACCGAACAGTATCCATACAGTTAGAAAGTCTGAGTTCCTATGGGAAAGCATTTCCTAAATTGTAAGCCTTTAAAAATCTGACAACTATTTTGTCAATAGGAAAACATGGACTACAGAAACCAAGTAGTCTGAGATGAAACTTCACAATAAAAAGATACAGAGAGGTATAAGCAAAACACACAACAGAAATCTAGCAGTCACTTAATACTAACAGAAAAATCAAAGCTGCTATATGTGGAACATAAGTCAGCAATGATGCCTGAGCTGCGGGATGAATCAGCAACTGAAAATATGCATTAAGGGGAAACTTATTTGATGTTTAAAAAGAGAACTTGAATTTGCCAAAACATAAAAATCTGTTAAGTGGTATACATGAAGCAATGTACTATTTTATTATACCATACCATAAGAATTTTATAGTGTTTTACAATAAACAAGATATCAGCTATATTCAGGAAGCAACCTTTTAACAAAGTAGATAATCCCTTATGTTCTGGATTTCTAATGCAGAGACAGCAGGGTCAGGTTAATTGTCATAATCTATATCCTAGAATATAAGATCTTTGTATTTTGCCTGATATTACTGTTCGGCATTTTTATTCATATACAAACCAATGGAGCTTGGCTCGAGGAGACAGGGAAAGATAACACCGCAGGGAGGAACATTACAGTGGACAGACCAACTGGTAAGGAATATCACAGGACGCATCTCCAGCAGTTAGACAGGATACAAAAGCAGGTACCCTATATCCTAACCTCCTTCCATCTCTCCAGTCAAATGCAAGATATTTGCTATGGAGATAAATAAGGAGGAAGATGGAGCCTAATTATATATTCAGGTGACAGGGAAACTAGAGCTGGAAAACCATCTCCAAAAGTATCAATTATGAATTAAACATCCAAAATGTGATTTTAACCTAGTATTTCCCAGAATAAGCAAGGCTATTCATCACAAGAAACAATTCTTCAAAATAGAAACTTAAAATAATGTGAGATTTCTTGTTGTTCACTCTCATGGACAGAATGTGAAATGTCCCAATAGGATCATATGTGTCCCTACCTGATGGCACTATTTTGGCAGATCCTTTGAAAGGATCACTGGAGTCACCGTAGGATTGTGCCTTCCCTAGCACTTCTCCAGGACAAGGCAAAGGATATTCTCTGTTATCATGAGACACATAACCATGGAATACACTCTCTGAAGTCACAAGACACACACACACCAATCTCTTCCAACTTACATTGTTTCTATCAAGTATTTTTGTCACAGAAATGGAAAAAAAACAATTACCATACTTTCATCCCTCCTGTGTCATCTGTGGGAGGCAGTCTGAAAGCTCTCCCTTTAAGCTACTATGACTGCAGAACACAGAATAGAGGTAGAGAGAGAAGCATGCCCTTAGTCTGATAGCTTCCTCCCCAAGGCAGAGACCACATGAGCCATAGGGTTAGTAAGGACTGTATGAAATCACATCCCAGCTCCACTCCATGCCTGAGTATGTTCAAGACTCAGGCTCAGCATGGAAGGAAGCATAGGGTGAAATACTCTCTTCCATGTTACGAAAGGGAGAGAGCAATGTACTTCCTGGAACACAGAAACCACTACATAAATCACCACTGGGCTTCAGAATAGGCTAGGAATTGATACTATAAAAAAATGCTTTAAAATTTAGAAAGGTTTATGTTTCTGGAACTTATATTATAGACTCCCCACCGATGGTAGCAGGCATAAAAAAGAGGGTTTACTCAAGCATACATAAGATACTGTAATCATCCTTAGGAAAACTAAGCCCAACTCCAAGCCATAAGTGCTCAGGAAAAAAGGTAAGCCATTCACACGCTGTTAGCAAATCAGCAGTCAATGAAAGGAAAGAAGAGGACATTGTAGAGACATCAGAGTTCTAAAGGATGCCCCTAAAAAGCCAGGGGAGGGAGGGTAAGGTGAGAAATACATTACCCAGTGATTTCCACTGACCTGATCAATCAGCAACAGCCTTCAATGTCATTCCAGTGTCATAGCCACTCAGCATCACAGTAGGCTAGCCCCTCATGCTTAGTGAAGTGTTAGGACACTTACATTGATATTCACTAAATGGAGTGCTCCCTGGAGGGAGAGAGGGTGAAAGTTCATAGCAGATACCCATTGCATCTCCAAGAGATGAAGGAAGATTATCGTAGCTCGATCCCAACCTAACACAAGCTTATTCTGATATACTGATTTAATCTGTTCTAAATAACACAGTTACTAGTGATAACAATATCTAAAGTATTTTCAGTATTGCTCTTGTGTCACACACATATACTAAGGAATTTACATGATTTCAGTGACATAAAATTGTTTCTACTCATTTCAATCTATTACTAAAATTATGAAATCAGTACCTGAAAAATGAGACCAAATCTCAAATCTTACTCCAATCTTATCAAATTTATTTCAATCTTAATGTTCTCTTCTGGATATACTTCCAAGTCTAATAACTAACAACTATTTCAAGTTTTATTTCTGCATCTGTGTTTACAATCATATGTAACAGACTCTTTAAAAATCTCAATAGTAAGTATGGAAGAATTCAATTGTTCCTGTTTACCTACTGTGTCCCTCTCACCATTTCTCTGGATTACAACTACAAGCAAAGGCATCTTGTGAGTGGCAAGTTACTATCTACAAATCTCCCTTATTTCTTTTAATACAAACAGCAACACATAGGAAACATTTAGCTCACTTTGCTTTAAAATAAAACCGGGGAGGGCAGTTCTGATGAATACCCAGAAGTGTTATTTGCTAGCTGATACAGACCCAAGCGGACAGCTATACTGGTGCAATACCTATGTCCAGATCCTCAAAATTATCCTTGACACAGGCTCCAGGGCAGGGAGGTAGATCCTGGGCTACACTGGGCTAGGTCTCATCTCTTAGGCTGTGTCACCCAAGAGCTCTGAATTGTAGCCCTTGACTGTCTGTCAACCCAATAGGCAAATAGTTAAGAAGTTGTAGTTTACTCCATTTACAATAAGCTTGCTTGTGGGAAAAGTATAATTTGACTAAAAAAAATCATTTAGACTGAAAAATCTTCACAGTGGACTTAATCGACAGCTATGGTTTTTCCTACTGCAAAAGGAGCCATCTCTGCTGAACATTTTAGCCGTCTTCCATGCAGAAACACTTAGAGTAAAATTCCCCAATTACCATCCACCTTATTTTCTCAGACCATGTGTGTCTCACATGGCACAGAATGTGTAGATCATGCCAGGGTGCCAGACAGAGAGCCCAGGAATGTGCATGTCCCCACCTCCACAGCACTGGGAATACAAGAGCACAGGAACACATCCAGCTGCCCAGCTATTCTACATGGCTTCTGAGGACCAAACTCTCGCTCTCATGCTTGCAAAGTGAGCACTCTGCCACCAACTAATTAACCCACGAAGAGAAGTTTAGAGTGGCTGGTGAAACTATTCAAAGTCTCCAATCAAACCTCAAACCACAAACTAAGCCTCCAGCATCCTTACACCGTTACTATTCATCATCTCTGCGCTTGTGGACAGACTTTCAAAGAAAGTCTGAGCATTCCTGCACTGTCTTACCTCACCAACTTCTATTCTGAATGGATGTATATTTTACCTTCGTGAAAAAGAACTATTCTTTGTCTTTACTAGTCTACAACATAAGATGAATGACCACAGTATAAGCTTCTCACTGTTTCTGCTAAGTAACACTGAGCTCACTTTAAATGTGCAAATTCTGTATGCCAAAAAGCCTACCACAGTGAAACTCATCTTGAACCTATGCATGGTGCGATGTAACTTTACTGAGGAAAAAAAGTCCTTATACAATGGTTTCAGCTTCTACAACTCCAATCACTCCCAAATGCAACCAAACTCTGGGCTCTCAGATGCAGCTAAAAGAATAGAGAAAAGGTGAGAAACATTTAGCCTGGGGCAATTACATTCATCAAGGGGACAGTGCTGACTGAAGATAGATAACGGACACCCACGAACTTCCCTTTCCCACTAAAGCATCAGGGGCCAGGAAACATAGTCTCAAACACTCTGTATGTGTATACACAGTATAAAAATCTGTCCCAAAGCACACATTCCTACTCTGGCTTCTCCTTTCTAGGGGAATGCATGAAGGCACAGATGAGGAGATGCTTCACCATTCCATGTGACTAAAAGAAAAAGACATTTGACTAAGAGAGTGAAGGGCATTATACGAAGGACCAACAACTATTTTCAACACCAAAAATAACCTATTGGTTGCCATGTAAAAATAGATGCGAGATGGAAAATTCCTCATAGCTTAAATTGGCAAGTGAGTCCAGACTACAAGAATCATCCCTAATTTTACTCTCTAAAGTCTGTGATGCAGCTACTTCAAATGTCTGGTTTATTTTTCTGTGCACTTGCCTTTACAAATAGGAAGAACTCCTGTAAGGATGAACTGGGTCTTTCTTTCTTTCTTCCAAGGTCCATGTCTACACTCTCTGCCAAGGGTGGCTATGAGAGACAGAACCACATCATAGGTGCTGGTCCTCATTAAATGGAAGATTTTGATCTGAAGTCATGGTCAAGGAATAAATTCTCTAAATACTCAGCTAATATTCCCAGTAGACCAGAATTACTCCAAACTGACTTCCATCTTTTTCAATTATAATGCAAAAATCCAACCTTTCCAGTATAAAAATGTGGATAGAAAAAGAAAAAGGGAACAGTTATTTTAAAAGGCACAGAAGTCAAAGAAACAGTGCTAAGGAGACAAGAATGTGGCCTCCGAGAAGCTATTCTGAAAATAAATTCAGTGAACAAAGCCCTAATGTGTCCTGGTTGGATTCTCTTCTCAGCTCTGCCATGAACTAAAATGTACCTACAGGGCAGGCAAGATGGCTCAGTGGCTAAAGGCATGGGCTGCACCTGGTTACTCGAGTTTAATTCCTAGAGCACATATAAAAATGGAAGAAAAAAAAAACAGACTCAAAAAGTCATTCTCTGACATCCACACGAGCACCATGGCACACACCTACACCCACTCCAACATTTGTCCACACGTACACTCACACAAACATAAAATAAACGCAGCTACTGAGGTAGCTTACTGAACATGCTTGGGGTGCAGTTACCTGACCCCTGGTAGATGAAGAAGCCAACAGACAACCATGGTGATAACAATTACTAAGTGATATTCCTGAAGGACTATACCCAAGGGAAGCTACAACATATAGTGTGGTTCTGCTTATGCCTCTGTACAATGCAGGCTGGCACCACAGGAAGTGCTCTGAATGCAGTGACGTAACAGAAGGGAAACTGCACACACTTCCTGGGAGAATACTCTCCATCACTGCCACATTAGCCTGAGCCTCATTCACAGTTGCTACTTAGCATTTACCTCACAACTCATTTTGCCCAGATTCTCACACCTCTTTAATCTTCCTGTCCTTTGCTCTTCCCTTTTGCCTCTTTCTCGTACCCTTGGGGTTGTCCTGCTTTCCCTCATTACCTTTAGAATCCATCACACATCGCTTGTCATTTAATTCTCTGTGTTCTGACATAAAATGGGAAAGAAAATAACCACCTACCACTGAAGATTTAATCTTCTAAAATGTATTAGAGATGCCTTTGGTCAATTTGAGTCAAACATGCAAATGAGGACTGGTCGAAATGCATGATTCTGATAGTCATTATGAATGAAAACATTAAGCTGTGTAGAGCTCAAGAAAGAACTAGAGATTCAGATGGAGGTATAGTTCAGTAGTTTAGCTCATACCTGCTTAGCAAGGATAAAGCACTGGGCCTATACTCAGCACCACTAAAAGACCAAACAAAAACAAAACAAACAAACAAACAAACAAACAAACAAAAACAGCATTAGTAGCTACAGAAAATCTACACTGAAGTGAGTATTATAAAAGGGGACAGACTCCATAAGCAACACATCATACAAAAAGCACAAATGTTGGACATGCAGGAAAGAGTATACCATCAAATGTCCATGGGTAATCAAAAAATAACCACACTGAATAAAAGTGTTGTAAACATAAGAAATAATGAGGTTGCCCAGAAAAACCAGGGAACCCTAGGAAATCCCACCCACATGTAATTTCCCACCAACAGAATATAGAAAGTACAAAATCAGGATCCCCAGAAATACACACAGCTAGCTATGACCTCAGGAACGCTAATCTTGCCTGGCCCACTGTAGTAGCCTGTGATTTAACACTAACACATTCCTGTTTGATCCCCTGCAGAAGATGGAGGGAGGAAGGGAGCAAAGTAATAAAAGTGCAAATGGCTATTGTCCATCCTGATAAGGAATCCCATGGGTCAACCTGACCTGGCTTTGTGATGCCCGTGTATTGGGTTCAACGCTATTTTCACGTAGGCCTGTGAATGCTGCTACATGAGATAAGCAAGTGAATCAACTGACTGAGGAAAATAATGGCTCCCTTCAATGTAGCTGAACATCATCCAATCAGCTAAGGCCAAGGAGGAACCGATAGCAGAGTGGGCCCCTGAGCTTCTTGGGATGGGATCTCTCACTATTGGCTCTCTGGCATCTCCTGCAGGAGCCATGTTGTCTCCTGACCTTCGTATTCATCATCACAATCACACCAGGCAGTTCCTAAGAGATTGAACACTTCTTGTGGAAACACTTGGGCTACAAATATTTCAGGGTGGGGGTTTGGGAGGTTCGAGAACACCTGCAATGTAATTAAGGTAGCTTAGGGATCAAATTTAATTTTAAACACATGCCATCTACACCTTACATAGCCCAAAGATAATTTCATGTTATTTTTATTAATTTGGGACATAAAATAAAGTTTCATGAGATGATATTTTCCACTTGCAGTACTGTATGAGGACTTCAAACAATCCAGTTTTGGAGTAGCCCAGATTTGGGGATAGCAGATCAGGGATGTTCCAATAGACATGTCTCCTCATGGGTTCTGTATCTCTGTACAATGCTGGCTGGCCACTGGAGCAACTAAAAACTCAACTTGAGCTTCATATTCTATAACTGTTTTCAAGACCTTTTAATCTGTTATTTTTCCTTATTATTAATGAAAGCTAAGATACATGAAATATTTTAAAAGATATAAATTTTCTAGTCCAAAAGATCCATTATTGAGCTGTTCTCTCAGTTACATAATTTCCTTCTGTTTTACAATGTGTTTTGCCTGAATCACCGTCCACATGAGCTCCATTCATTAAGATAAAACAATATACTTTTAAATCTCCTATAACCTCTAGATTCCCTCTTTATCTCCTTAACCCACTTTTATTCGAAATAAATTCTACCTGCTTTATTTTGGAAGGCTTCCCAAAATCAGTTTTATGTCTCCTCTACTGGCACAGACAAGCTGAATGGCTTTGTGTGGACTGAGCTGGCCTTACACACTCAGAGGTGGATGTCTGCTTAGCAGCCTAACTCACTGTAGCTTCTGTTTGGGATTTTATGCTTTAGTTCCTTAAGGAGAACTGAGTCTTCAGTAATTGGAGCCCTTTAGAATTAACAGGTGACATTACAATGATCCTTAAGAAAAAGCCATCCAGCATTAGATTTTTCTTTGAAATAATAAAAGATCAACAAAAGTATCTCAGTTCCCATTGGGCATGGTAGCACACTCTTATAATCCTGGCACTTGGAGGTTCAGACTGAGGAAGAGCAATTTTGAGATGAACTTGGGCTATGTAGCAAAACTCTGCCTCAAAGTAAAAAACAAACAAGAAAACTTTCTCCAAACCAATTCTCACATTCTCACCTACCAATGTTTTCAGTTAAACTGTTAAGTTCTTTTTTTTTTTGAGCATAGACTTTTTAATGAATATATTTTACAAATAAATACACTGGAGAATCATGTAATGCAGCCTTCATTGGATGCAATGCTGGGCCACAAGTCTGCACAGTCCTTTGCAACCAGACCTGTGATAGTAGAATCTCTCATCTCATTTTATGTTTATAGTTCACTATGATCTCCGCATTATCTTCAAAATAAAGAAACACCCCATCTTTTCTTCAATATGACTTTCGTTATCGAATTACCATTGCAGGGTGTACCTTTTTTCTTGGTTCTGGTTTGCCTTTCTTAACTGTGGCCATCACCATGTCATCCATACCACCAGCAGGAAGTCTGTTCAACCATCCATGATTCCTTTCACAGCACAGTTGATCACAGCTTCTATGGGAAGACCCAGGGAAATCCAGAATTTTGTTCGGGAGGACCTGGCTTTGATATCCTGAGTGTTCAGAAAGAGTCAAAAGGCTAACCTGTTAAGTTCTTGTTTTCATTTAATTAATTTAAATAAAAGGGGTGGTTGCTTTAGCTTTAAATTATAGTCATATATATATATATATATATATATATATATATATATATGCAGAAAATTATAGGATGTAAAAGTAACTGAAATAGCCATTGACCAACAAGTTTCCTAGCACAAAACTAAATTTGATATGATCAAGGAATTACACATTCCCATGTTCCAAAGGACAAGAGAGTTTCTCTTGATCCGCATGAAGAGAGAGCAGCAGTAGCTCACAAGGCCTCCAGTCCTCTCACGCCATTGCCTTTCCATCCTGTGTCCCTTAACCACATTTTCACCAACTGTCAATGAGCCAACAGTCAAATGTAGGCCTCTCTGCAAACCATTTTCAAAAACAATACAAACAAGCAAACTCAATCAATGTGGTCACGGGAACTTTTCTGGGAAGCTGATGGCCAAGAAACTCTAAGCACTTAGAAAGCAGTGGCACCCAAATGCCCTGGTGCTGGGTTGATTTTGGTGGAGGACTCATCCAGTGTTCAGGGATTTCCACTCTGCACCCTCACCAGGAGAGAAAACAGCAGCAAGTCAACATTCCCACACAGAGCACAGCTTCTGCACTAGCTTAACCTTACTACTTCAGCCACCATTATAGCTCGCTGAGAATTTAGGCTTGGCAAGAAAGTCCTATATCTATCATAGGACAGCAGGCAAGAAACATTTCAGGCTTACCATGAATGTTCTACAATCAAAAACTCTTCATTTGTCACTAATAGTTTTAGGTGTTCAAAGATAGCAAGTTATCGTTGAATTTAGGCAAGACAATAAACCTGAATGAGGCAAAGGTAAACATAATGAGAAGTCTATTCTAGAATTTCCAAACACTAGTTATGTTTCTGCGATACATCAAGAACCTGATGTGCTTTATTTACTACTGTGTCTCCAGTGCCTATAACTGTGCCCAGCATGGAACAGGCACTTCATAAATATTTATTAGATGGATGCATGGAACTCGCTTGATCTAATAAACTTCGGCTGTATCTCTCATCATTGTAATGACTGAGACCATACAACAGTATGGTTCTCAATAAGCACTTTCAATAAAGGATGGATAAACTACTTTTATTCAGTAAAACAATGAAGCCTCATCATCTGGGTACCTACGATTTTGCCAATATATAAGCGTGTATTCTCTGATTAGTTCAAATGAGAGATGACACTGGGAAATGGTTATCCCTGTTGTAATGTATTCCATCTCCAAGGCTCTGCTGGAAACAGAGCTGCAGCCAATTGAGAGACTAAAATGAAGCAATGTGATTTCTTTTAATAATAAACAAAACAAAATCAAAGCAAACAGCAGCCATTAAGGCCAAGCTAGAAGGCAGATCTCACAGAAGCGGAGCCCAAGGCTGACATGCTGAGGGCGACATGGCCTGCATTCATAGCTCCACAGATGTGAACTTAAATACATCTGCAGGGCCTGAGGAGATGGTTCAGTTGGTGAAGTGGCTGGCTACCCTGTGAGCAGAAGGAACTAAGTCTGGATATAGACTACCAATCTAAAAAGGCAGGCACGGTGCATGCACTTGCTTGCTTGTTTGTTTAGACAGGATCTCTCAGTGTTGCGCTCTGTCTGTCTGTCTGTCTGTCTGAGACAGGATTTCTCTATGTAGCTCTGACTGTCCTGAAACTCACTCTGTAGACCACAATTGTCTCAAACTCACAGAGATCTTCCTGCCTCTGTTCCTGATTCTCGAGTGCTAGGATTTAAGGTGTACACCAGCATGCCCAGTTTGTAATCCTTGCAGAGAAAAGTCAGCAACAGGATGATCACTGGGAACAGCTAACAGGCCAATCCAGCTAAGTCAGTGAGAGAAAGAGAGAGATTCACAGAAGAAATGCCAAGCTGGAAAGATGCCTCAGTGGTTAAGAACACTGGCTACTCTTTCTGGGAATTTCTGAATTTAATGTCCAACACCCACATGGCAGCTCACAACTGTCAGGGACTCCAATCCCAGTACCTCTGTGGTCACCAGGCACTCATGTATGTGACACAGACATTTACACAGGCAAAACACCTACTCACATATAATTAATTAGCTAATTAATTAAGAAAATAAGTGGAGATCAAGTAAGACAATTGTCATGATCCTCTGGCTTCTATATGCATACAGGCATACGTGAACACATCAACACACATATATGCATACAGATATCCATCTCTGCACTAGCCTGCTAAGCCTCAGTGTTTTTATTCATAGAACGGACATAAAAGCTGCTAGTTCCTTAACAGTTGTTCCTTGCTGTCAGAGTAAATGAGAACAGGTACACAATGCACTTAGCAAGGTGTTTGGCACAGAATACTTATGTAATAAAATGTTTTTGGCTGTGTCCTTCATGATCACCCTTCAAACAAAAGAAGAAAAAGTTAAGTTAGAAAACAACACAGACACCCGGCAAAGGCACCGACATTTTTAATAAAGGGTCCTACCTTTTTCTTTGCTCTCATGCATGGGCCACCCCAAGTAGCTAATCTTGACAGTACAGAATTTCAAGGTAATCTTCAAAGTGACTCACATTTCCCAAAGGTCTGAAAGGACCTGAACAGCAGATCTGAAGTCACACAATCAAACAAGCAGAAAACCAGGTTGCTAAAGAGAGTAATGAGACACTGAAAGAAAGCAAGTCAAACATCAACACAGCAAATCACCACTAGACAGTCTCCTGGTGAGCAGACCAGCTCACTGCTGACAAACAAAGGCAGCCCTTCAGTTGGTTCTTTAATACAAGCAGTGGGAAAATGCAGAGGTTGTTGAGTGGGAGCCTTTCATCAGGGTGGCACAAGAGCCAGCTCCATGTTCAAACCATGTCTACCACGTATGACTCAGGACAAGTGCCTTAATGTTCTCAGTTAATGTCTCATCATAAAAACAGAATCTAGGCAAGTTACTGTAAGAAGTAAAAATTAATTAAATAATTAGCTGGCACTGAAAAGAGAATCAATGTGGACCAGGGATGGTGTTGCACACATGTGAGTCCTGTATGGAAAGAGAAGAGTGTTGAGTCAGGATGATTGTGCATTTGAGGTTAGCTTTAGCTACACAGTAAGAATGGTCTCAAAAAAAAAAATCAAGATAAATAAACAAAGAGTAAAAATAATGGAAAATTTGCATACCGTGTAAAAGACACAATCTAATACTACATCCATGCCTGAATCCTAAACTAATTTAAGACTTGACTTCTGCCATGTGGCAATATCAGTAATGCCTTCCTCTGGGATTATTTTAGGATTCATCGAACTTGATGCCTGATAGAAAAGAGCCAGGAATCTAGTACATGCTGAATAAGTGTTAAATGTTAACAACACAACTGGATCTTCTGTAATTAAGGCACGCATCTCTAGAGCGGGCTAGTCGCAGCCTCAGAATCCTTGTCTGTAGAATAGCATTAAAGTCTCTTGATTAGCTGCATAATGGCTGCTGCTAAAGCCCAGGACAGAAGTTTTGCAGCACACTTTAGCAAGGTCCTGGACCATGCCATCCGGACTTCAACATAGTGGCCCATCATCCCTACCAGGAGGTCTTAGTTCTTGAACTTGTTTCTAAACCTTCCAGACCAGAATCTCAATAAGTAAGTAGACTTACATCCCTAAACTATCTCATGACAGAAAAATTTTTTTTACTGTGTTCTACTTCACTCCCCTGTCAAGATATCTCGAAACACTGGTCTTTGCTAAACAACAATCAGTGGGAATGTTTCCAGTGGTAGAAATGATTACCCATTACATGGAACCCTACTGCTTACAGAAATTAAAATGTAAAGATCTCCATGGAGTATGGGTGGCAGTTCAGAGCCTGTGGAAATCATGAAAACTTAAGAGTTCATATCTCATGCTAGGAGGTGGGTATCAGTCATCAAACCAGCACAACAGCTGTTCACAGCCTTTCATCTGCCTTGACGTCCATCTTTGTCTATACCTTGTCATCACCTAGATGGAGACCAGAGGAGTATGTGCAGGGCTCCTGTGGGGGGTAAAGAACCCCGAGGGTTCCTGTCCTTCTTAACTAGAACCAGCTACTGGGGAAGGAAAGCAACTCACTGAGCAGCTGTCTAGAGTCCATGAATTATCATGATGAATATTAAGTTTTACAATAAAGTTAAGTTTGAACAAAAGGGTCTACACCCCTATTCAGGATGATCTGCAGGCTACAATGTCCCCAGCAACTGAGATGTGCATTGTATAAAAATGCATAGCCAACAATCGGTATAAAATACTACTATACATAACTCGAGCTTTCGTATTGTGATTAACAGAACAAATATACATTATTAAACTTAATTTAAAAGTGTAACCTGCTGTGTCATTGAAAAAAGAGAGAAAATGAGACTGTGGACCTTTTCCAAATTCCCACAGGCTATAGTAAAGAAAAATGGCTCATGCCCAGAAACAACAGTAAGAAGATAGGACTTGACTGGGTGACAGGTGCATTGATAAACTGAATAAATGAATGAATGAATGTCAGCATTGTTCTCAGTTACTCACATGACAATAATCTAAGATCATTATTTTGACACACTAAAATGAAACAATCGTAGCTACCAGAAAGAAACTGCGCCAAGAAACCCTGTGCTTTGTAGGGAAGATGAGTTATATCGGGTTACTAGTACCTTAGCATCCCACAAAATCATCTGTGCTTCAAAGTATGGTACCTGTGGGTGACGTTCCCTCCTGAGACATCTCAGATTTGTCCCTAGTTCTCACACTGTGTCCTCATACACAGTTTGAAAGAAATGCTTTTTAAGAAGATGAGCTTGCTAATAAATTGAATTATTTCTGTTGTGCCACAACTAATGGAGAGAAAGCGCAGAGCACAGGATGAACAATAATCTAAACCGTTGGATCTGATTTGGATCCTAATGATATTCCCTGACTGGCAGAGAAACAAAGCGAGGACAGAGCCGAAATGCCAGGCAAGGTGTGCTGTCAGCACTCGGAAAGGGGTTTGTATGGTTGGAGCCTGTAGGAATTTGGAAAAGGTCCAAGGTCCCATTTTCTCCCTTATCTCAATGACACAGCAGATTACACCTTTAAATTAAGTTTAATAATGTATATTTGCTCTGTTAATCACAAGAGGAAAGCTCAAGTTGTGTTCTGGAAGGGGGAAAAAAACAGATCACTTCAGACTGCATAGAACTGGACAGAAAGTTCTTTTTTTTGGCAAGCAGAGGTAGGTTGGCTAACCCCATAGACTACAGTGCTTCGTCCCCATACCACTGAACCTTAGGACTCCTCTCAGTGTTGCTGAAAAACAGACACACTGGGCAACTTGTCCCTTGCACAGGTCACATCACAATGTTGTGTAATCAGAAGAATGGTGGAAACTGGGGACCCATTTATTTCTTGCTCACTGGTACCTGGGCATACTCGGTGAACAAAAGGTCAGCTGGGCCACAGGTTCCACACACCTTTCATTCGGGGACCACCAGCAACTACTGGTCACCGTGGTGTCTGTTCTTCTCAAGGTAGCTGGCAGAAGCTCAGAGGACAAGTCAAGCTGCCTGAGCTCCCTATTCGTCTCTCTTCCAGCCAGAACAAAGAGGCCCACAGAGCCCAGCACACTGTCATAGAGTGGGGAATGTCCTCAGACGGCCCAAGCAGAAATCACAGAGGGACCTACAGTAACGTGGCTGCTCTGTGGTGTCAGACCTGAACGAGCTGTTTTACCATTATCCATTTCCACCGTGGCCCTCCAGGTATCCTGATGACTCTCCTTCCTCACCACAGCAAGCTAAGAGGATTGTGGGAGGCAGGGGCATGACTCTTTGGCTGGCAGGTGGCCCATTCATTTTCTGTAATGTCACCTAAGTGGTGGTCTGCGTTGGCAAATTCTGGAGCCATAATTACAGACCTTCTTGGGGACAGGGGCTCCATTTGTCCTCATGTTACATACAATAAATTATAATCTATGCAGATCCTATCTGATTGGTGGGAGGGTACGTTTACCTGCCCATCAAAGGCCACACTGGAAAAACAGAGCTTCTATCCGTACAGGACAGAAAGCAGCAGTATCTGTGCAGAAGCCTGGGGCATGCAGTCTGGGGTTAGTATAGGCAGATCCAGCGTAGGCACCTGAAGACCAGTGGGTCTACACAGCAAGTGCAAGGCAGGTTTCCCTAACAGCCATGCACCTACAGAACAGATGGTGGCCCTGTGCAGGTGCCGTAATAGGGAGCCATTTCCTTAGACTAGTTATTTGGAGCATGCCCATTCCTCTCTAATTTTTCCTCACTTGGGATTCTCTCATTTCCCTATAACCTTCTAAGAGAACTATTCCTCAATCAATACTGTGATCCTTCACTACTCCTGTTTACAGTCTACTTCCTACAGGACAGCCTACATATACCTCAAATGTGCATTGGGCCACTAGCTCAACATACTAGTCTGTATCTCTAACCCATCCTTTGTGTGGTATCTAAGATCATCACCTCTTTCATGGCCTATACATATTCCCCCTGTAATACACTTGGTTTCACACATGTTACTGTATGTCATGGTGCATGTATCACTGGCCACGCAGCAGTAGCCATTTGTCATGTGTACAGAGCATTTCCACCCACAGGAGCTTAAGAAGAAAGGTGCTCTCTTATCTCTCTGTGGAGCTATTGGGTATACATGAACCCAAGCTGAATCAGAACAAAAAGGGGGCTGTGAAGTAGGAGTTATCTAGCGATCATGAGATTTAAGAGCTACAGTGTCTATACACCTGCTCAGAAAGCTTCCACAGGGCTGAGGGAATCAACTGCCATACAAGAAAGAAGACCACAGTTTGATTCCCCCAAACCCCATTAAGAGCACTTGGCATGGTGGTAGACACCTGCAATCTCAGTCCTGGGGAAACAGGGATGAGAACATGTCTGGAGCTTGTCCTGCTGGCCAGTCTAGCCAAATCAGCAAGCAACAGGTTCACCGAGATCCTGTCTCAAAAGGTGATTGTTGAGGATAACTAATGACGACGCCTCCACATGAACACACACACATATGAACACACATGTAAAAATCTTCCATGGCTTGAACTTATCAAATGGGTGAACCCTAAACCCCAAGTTCATTACTGAGATGCTGTCATTGGGAGGAAATCTTTATAGTTATTCATCTGACAAGAGATGAACATCCAGAATATACAGAGAACTCCAAAAATCAAAAACCAACAGGAAAAAAAAAATCAATGACTATGAAATGAACTAAACAGTTCTGTAAACAGGACGTAAAAATGACTAGTAAGGACATACGAAGTAATGTTCAACATCCATAGCCAGCAGAGAAATGTAAATCTAAACTACATGGTGACTGCCAGAATGACCAGCATCAAGCACACAGGCAGTGAACACTTAGCTACTAAGAATGTGGGTGGAAAGGAATTCTTTTATACTACAGGCAGAATGAAATTTAGCCCAGCATACAAGGCCAACAAACCCAGGTGTATAGACACTGCCACATGAAAATCAGTCTGGAGGTCCTCAAAAACTAAAACCTATTATGTGCCAGAGTCACATCATAAGGACAAGGAACCCCAGTTAGCATCCTACACACTCGCACACTCATGT
The DNA here is from genome assembly GCF_004785775.1 of Grammomys surdaster. Classification (NCBI taxonomy): domain Eukaryota; kingdom Metazoa; phylum Chordata; class Mammalia; order Rodentia; family Muridae; genus Grammomys; species Grammomys surdaster. Next base: position 1,930,931 of record NW_021620456.1, on the reverse strand, counting down.
TCATTCACAATACTGAAGCCACAGAATCAGCGTACAGCCCCAGCAACAGACGTAGAGATAAAACATGGAAGATACTACAGTATGATTGGCCACGAAGGAGGACATCAAGTTGGCAGCAAAGGATGGAACTAGAAATGACTGTGCAAAGGGGAATAGGTCAGACTCAGAAAAAGAAAAATATATTTTTCTCATATAATCTAGAATTTTGTGTGTGTGTGTGTGTGTGCCTGTGTGTGCATACACACTCATGAGCGCAAGTGCCTGAAGAGGTCAGAGGCATCGGATCCCTCTGGAGCTTGAGATACGAGCAGTTGTGAGCTGCCAAACACGCATGCTAGAAATCAAACTTGAGTCGTCTGTAAGAGCACTCTGTGCCTTTTAAACAGAGCCATTTCTCTAGCAAACAATCTACTGGGGAAAGGAAGGGAGGGAGGGAGGGGGGGAGGGAGGGAGGGAGGGACAAAAGTAGATGTAGGAAGACCTGGAAGTAAAAAGTGGAATGGCAGGTGAACATGATCTAACTATGTGATATACTAGAGAAAATATAATGCAACTCACTATCTCATACAATTAATACATGCTGACAGAAGGGTTCATTATCTGATGCTCTTATAATTCTAATCTACATGTTTCTATCCAGCACCACATAAATAAAAATAATTTAACATATTTACCTCCTATGGCCAGTCCTTCACAGCCAGTGTCCTTACATCCATTTCCCAGAAATCAAATCAGTTCATATCTCACTATGAAGAGCATGGGTCACCCCATCTCTCTGCCTCCGGTAGTCTGTTTGCTGGCTGGCCCCATCATTTAGGCTCAGCACAGAAGTCAGTTCATGGAATGGATACCCTTCCCTGATGGTACAGCCGAAGGCCGTGGCAGCCAGGTCTATTGAGGAGGAAAGACTATTCCTTAACTTTGGCACTGTGTGGTGACATCACTGCACAGTCCTAAAATTTCCTGCTACCCTCAGGACAAAAAGTGAGACCATGGTGACTTCATCCAGGAAGACGGTGAGCTGACACTGTACTCACCCATTCTTCCATCCTCCCGTAATTTCTGTGGATTCTCTTGTTCCCATTCTGCAGACAAACATGCAAGTGTGGGAAAGTAAAGTCATTGTTTAACGTCAGGTTTAAGAATCAGGAAAAACAGAGGTGAAGGCAGCCTGTCCACAAATAAAGATACATATAAAAAAGATATTTGTAAAGGGTCCTACACCCTCAGTTTCCACCCACTAGGACAGAGAGAGGCTACACTTGAAAGCACTTGGATTCAGAGGCTCCATTAGGAGTGGACCCAAGTTTTAAAGCGCTTTTCACTGGCAGACGTGAACAGCATTGGTTTTAAGAATAACCTTCACTGGGGCTCCCTTGCCAACTTCTATGTGGGAGAGCAGGGAAAAGAGGGCTGTGATTCAATATTATCTAGGCCAGGGAATCTGTGCCCAAGGAACTATATGTTCCAAAGACTTTAGGTTCAACTTGAAACCTTTGTGTTTTATAACAACGATGGTTGTCCTATATAATTCAATCTGTCCCAATATCACATTATGGAACTTAAATGTCTCAGTAAAATTGATTCCTGTCTGAGAATGTTCTGATGAGGTTGATAACCTACTTAAGATTTCCAAACTGGACAAAGCGACCACCTGCATAAGAATTAGCAGGTAGAGGCCGGGAAGACAGCTCAGTAATGGCTGAGCAGTGCAATGAGGTTGGTCCTCAGAATCCATGTAAATAAAAAAGCCAGGCATGGTAGCATGTGCTTGTAATTTCCACACTGGAGAAGTGTGTAGTAATGGGTCCCTGGTGTGGGTGGGGCGTAAGGGCTAGGGTGGCCCACAGGCCAGACAGTTTAGGCTAATCTGGAGTCCCAGTTTCAATACATACATGTTAAAGGATTAGAAAGGGCTTAAACACGTCTCTTCCTTGTGACTGCAGCCACAGTCCTCTGCAACACTGACCTTACATGGTGCATGAAACTTTGCTGCTCTTGTAGTCATTTTCCCATACACCAGAAAACAAAACCTTGACCCCAGTAACCAGAAATGACAGTGTACCCCACCTTCCCCAGCCTCCCTGTCTCCCCGGCCTCTCTGGAAACCATTATTCTACTTGTAGCTTCCATGAGATAGAAATTCCCACTGTGAAAAGCTAGCCTGTGAGCACTAGGCTGCCTGTGAATTTGATTACATCTACTCAGAAGGCCTGATCCGAGCGAACCCACGCTACACATTCTGAGACTCTCATCTGCAGAGTGCCCTGTTTGTATAAGGCTATCAGGACTCTGCCTGGAAAGGATTACACAACCACAGGGAGCACATTCTGAGGCAAGCAGCTTGCCCTTCAATAATCTGATAAACAGGCGTTAGCTGCAGCACTATGAGCCCTGGATATGGGGGCCTGGAAGCCTTTGTTGATCCAGATGTCAGAGCTCAGGCCTCATCCTGCACAGACGGAATCACTCTGAGCTTCCCTGCAGGACAGAAGAAAAGAGAGGGCTCAGGTCATAAGAACGCTATGAACAGTCTCAAAACAGTTCAAAGTCTGAAAGGGGAAACATCATTTGGAGAAAAATGACAGTCACACAGGAGAACACATCTGTCTTGAGCTGAAATTGTAATGGGTGTATGTATTTATACAGTTACACACAGGTAAAAATGTATATGTTGGTAATTATTTCCAGGCAGACGTAGAACAGGTCAACAATGTGAAGCAATAAATAAAAGGATAAATAAAAAGATGTAAAATTATAAAATCCAGTTCAGTGGAGTCAGAACTAAGCAAGATTTATCACACAGAATTCAGCACACTTCAAAAATTCGTGTAAGACGAAAGCAGACAGAGACAGGGTCAAACAACACGATGTGGTTTCTTAGGGACAAATCCAAATTTTGATACTGTCCATTGCAACCATACACTATGTCCCCAAGGCCCATTAGAGCACTGGAAGTGTGACAAGAAGTGTCAGCTAAACTCGGACTGTTTCTGAGCTTGAGCTACATTCAAATCTTCTGGATGCCCAGCCCTGGATTTCTCAGTGGAAGCCCCTTCTTACCAGTCTCAGGCAAAGAAATTTCCTCTCCTCCTCTGACCTTTCCTCCTCTGATTTACATGTGGTGTCAGAATTAGAAAGTAATGTATTGCTTGTACAATTCATTTAAAGAAGAATTTGAAGAGCTTCTTTTTTCCTCCTTCAAAATAACAGCATCTTGGGCTGGTGAAATGATTCACCAGGTATGGGTACCCTGCAGGCAAGCCTGATTACCCAAAGTTCGATCTCTGGAGCCTATATGGTGGCGAGAGAGCCTCCACCTCCAGACGTTGTTTTATGACCATTACATGTTCACTATGACATGTTCCACATTCATACAGGGAAGATAAGTAAAGAAAAATTTCATACAATATCCTGAGTTGTTCTCTATGTGTATATGGTCAATAACTCAGAAGCCTAACGCAAGTTTTTGAATGGCACGGTAAAAGTTATGATGCTAGACCCCAAGTTTGCAAAGAGTCTGTTCTCCGAAATGCTGATGGCTGTGGGCCTGCTGTCTTCCCACCTGCAGAACTGTTGCTAAATCTAATAGAATGTAGAAGAGTACACGAGCCACTGCAGAGAAACTTAATTTCCATCTTGGTTCATTTGATTTCCTAAAATTACATCAACAGCAAAATCAGATACATGGTGGACGCTGGTTTCACGAGGCTTCTAATTGACAAAATTCTATTTTAGTATTTAAAGAATAGTGATCCCTCTGTGATTGTGCCAGGGTCAGCAGAACGACTTTGCCACTTCTTTTTCCATCTTTGGTACAGAATACAATGTGCTCACTGTTGTGCCAAACTTTTAAGATAATTTAAAGAGAAAAATAACAATAAAATTATTAGGGTCCACTGTAAATCCAGAAGCACAGAAATCATAAGACTATCCATAAATCAGAAACCAATGGAGCTTAATCATTAATGCAACTTTCTATTCACTGACTATAGAATGATCCTCACAGGACATGTGTCAAGGAGGAAGAGGAAATGAAGTCTTGAACCCACCCATTTAAATTCCCTGTGATATTCCAGGGAGACTGCCTGGATCTGGGTGTGCTGAGAGACACACAGGCTCCCTTAACCTCAAAGCCCAACCCTGGGCTGGAAGGATGGCTCAGTTGTTAATGGGCTGCTATGAAAGTACAAGGACTTGAATTCAATACCCCAACCCCCCCCCCAAAAAAAGGCACATGTATAGGAGTGCATGCATGTAATCAATGTGCTGGAGAGACAGGAACAAAGAGTTCTGTGGGTCTCACTAGCCAGCCTAACTTAGCGGTTCTATGAGGCCCAGTACGGGACCCCATCTGAAAATATAAGGTAGGTGGATTCTGAAGAACAACATACAAGGTTGACCTCTTGCTTCCAAATGCATGTGTACAAATACTTCCAGATACACTGCATGCACCCCTAGATAAACATGCACACACACACACACACCTAATTGTTTAAGAAACCATTCTTGTTCTTGCCAATATACTTCCTCCAACATCTATTCAAACATCCCTGCATCAAGAATCCTTGCTGTAACTAGACAAAATCTCTCTTCCCTTCCTCCACTCAGGAAGAGCAAAAAGCTATTCCTGAGCAGTCGCTTCACCCCTCTCTGCCTCAGAGCTCAGGCAAACACTGGTATGGCAAGTTTCAGAAGACAGGTATAAACACAAAATTTCCTTTAGCACACAAGATACTTTCTCATTCTAAATAAATCTGATCCAAGGACGTGTCTCAGAATGTTAGCCATCATCCCACCAGAATCTGTCACCAGAGACTAAAATCCACAAAGATGTTTTCGTCTTCTTAAATGGCAAGGGGGGAATATGATTGACAGCTTAATAGAAAACACAGTCTTTGATATCAAAACCAAAGGTCACATCAGAGCTTTGCGCTATGATATTTGTAAACCCATTTCCACCCCTTTACAATGACTAATATGTGCCCTTCATGAGAAATAAAACACAAAACTAAAATGTAAAAAGGTTTACTCTGGGTCAAAATGACTAAAACATAGTTATATGTATTACAAAAAGAGTGACTGTAACTTGTGTCTGTGCATGTGCACACATGCAGGTGGATGCACCTGTGCACGGGCACCAGGTGTCAGGTTCTATCTATTGAGACAGGTGTCTCACTGACCTGAAGCTAGCCTGGTAGCCAGGAATCCCCAGGGACCCTACAGTCTCCGACCCCACCTATGGTACTTTTGCTATGGTACGCTTGCAGGTGTGTGAATGGTGAGGCCCAGCCTTTTCAGGTTCTGGAGACTCAGACTCAGGTGTTCTTGTTTGCAAAGCAAACTTACCACTGAGCAATTCTCACCAGCCCCTGTAATTTCAACATGTCCCCTCCCCGACCATAGCTGAGTGGCACATATGAGAGATGAACAGATGACATATATACTTTACCTTAGACTCATGATCTTCCAAGCTTTGTTTATGAAGGAAACATAGAAACAGACTTCGGGTGGAAATGTTTCCAGTGGTTAAGTGGTAATAGGTTCACTTTGCTTTTCTGTTTTCCACCCTTTGCCAAATAGTAAACCTAGTATTTTCTTTAACATATAATTTACTATTAATAATGCTACAGTTATGACTTGATGGCATTGAATAACAACAAAAATGGGCATGCACACAAGGCTACTTGACCCTAGAAAGCATCACTTCCTGTGAGATTCTTAACCCAGGCACTCAGGGTTCACCACAGAGCAGCACCACCCATGTGTCTTCCAGGACACAATTCTAGTGGATCCCAGTGGGATGACCAGAATAACCAGATACCACTGAATGCATCCAAGGGGGTAAAATCACCTCAGGGGGAGTTAAAAACAAAACAAAACCAAAATAGCCATTAAGTGTAAAAGAGCCTTTACGAGCACCTGTCTCAGCTCTGGCAAAGGTTTGGAGCCACCATCAGTGAGACAAACAAGAGACTTTTATCTTAAAGGGTTCATCAAACTCTGCATACTGTGCTCTCATAAAACTCAAACCCCCAAGGGGTCTTTGGGGAAAAAGGAACAAGATTCAGCTTTCAAAAGCTAGGGGGAGGGAAAATTCTAGGCTTCAAAACCGCTGCTTTGCGAAGTGCCTGATGTTAGGAGACCTATTTTTAAAAGTTGGGGGTGGGGAGAGTCTAAGTATGCTCACAGTAGCTTTTCATCTTTTTGACATATCAATAAAGTCTTTTTCTTCTTCTTTTTGGGAAAAGGGGGTGGGAAAGTCAGTGAATCCTTCAGTAAAAAAACGAAAACTGTGCATAAGCATAAGGCAAGACGTCTGTCAGCACTTTCACTATCTCCTTAAACAAAAAGACACAGAGGAGACAGACTCATCTTAACCCCTCAGTGGAAAAGGTTGCCAGAAACAGTGTGCTGAGAAGTGTCACTTGAACAAGACGGTCCCAGCTACATTCAGGGGACAGAGATGCAAACTGAGTCAGGCAGATGTAAAACTGAACCCACGGTCCCCCCTCTTCAATAAGCAATTGGGTTGCTCAGGGTCTGAGGCCTGTACCCAAGAGGATGCCAATGAGTTCCCAGTTAACTGTATGTCACTGTCAGCCTTTTTCCAGTGGCAGAAAGGGAGCCTTTATCTAGCAACTGACAGAAGAAAACAACGGGAGCTGAGATCAATCCAAAAGAACATTTAAGACGGTGAGCTGGCCCAGCTGCCTGGCCTCTGTGAGCAAGACACCAGAAGAGCCGCGCAGAGAAGATCGGGTAGCCCACGGGAATTTCACTGGTCCAGTATCTTTTGTCATAGTCTAGGCAAGCAATATTTTTTCTTCACTTGGAACTCGCCCTGCATTCTCTCCAAGAAGGAACCTAGTCTTGCTCACTCTAAGTACTTTCTAGACTTTTCTACCAAACCATAAATCAAATCCAAGGGAAAGGGAGTGATTAATTCAACAGATGGATCATAGCAGGGTGGATTTTTCATACCTGACAGCTGCATCCCAGGAGAGACAGAAGACCCTGGAGTTGCATCTTCGGCTTTCCAAATGCTTCCTGATTATTCTAACAGACTCCAAAGATCCAAGACATATGTAGACTTTAGAATCTCTTAAAGAATCATGCACATGGTCTACAGGAGATATTCAGAGTGGTGCTACATGTTACAGTGAGAGCCAGGTCAGCCACCTGCCCAACACCTCAGAAGTTAACATCTGAACACTGTTTTACATGAGGCACAAAAACGCACACATGAATGCTAAAGATGGGTAGATCAAAAAGAATAACAAACCCAAGGCTACCCTGGGCTACATCAAGAGAGCCTGTCTGAAACATAAACAGATTAAAATAAACATACTGGCATCCTCCTCAAAGCCAACTTTGAAAACTTCTTTGGGAAAGAATTAACTCATCTGGTGTGCAATAAAACAGAGACAGAAAATATCAGAGTACCCTGAGTCCTCACAAACTGCTAGAGGCATACCCCATGTGCACCATGCTGCAGAATGCGGCTGCTCCTAGCCACACATGGCCAAATGAACACTTGATTCAGTGGCTCGGTGGAAAATGAAATCTGTTGATACTGTAGAAAATGCACTGGGCTCCAAATACCGCACAGGACAGAGGGGATGCCAAGCATCGCACTCACCATTTCTCCAACAACATGCTAAAAATGGTAGCAATTTGGAGAGAATGTGATAAAGAATATGAATTATAGTCAATTGTTTCTTGTTAGTGAGACCACAAGACAATGAATTGCACGCTGTAATTCAGAATAATCAAACTTATATATGTCCCAACATACCTCGCAGGGTGGTGCCTTCTGAACATCTAGGTAATAGAGACAGCAGGCAACTGCCCAACACCCACTTTGTCCTCTCTTTGGTTGGCCACTCAGGCTCTATTTTTGCCTTCTGAGTAACAATCATTGGAACCCAACTCCATATCCAAATCATGAACGGATCACTTACTTTAACTAAAATTAAGAAAAATTAAAGAGTGTTTCTGACAATTTTTTTGTAGATTTGTTTGTTAGGACAGTAGTATTACACAGTAGGGCTAGCAAGCTTTCTCTAAGAGATGGACAGAAAATAGTTTAGGCTCTGTTTGTCTCTATTGTACTGAAGTAGCCAATGACAACGTAGAGAAGAAGTGTAACTGAGTTCCATTAACTCTCTATCTGTAAAACAGGAGACAGATGAACTTGGCCTCTGTGCCCTTCTATGCCTATCAAAGTTACAGAATATTAAGTTTCCTATGAAGAAAAAGATGAATTTACTAGTGGCCCTATAACTTGGAATTTTGCCACCACACCACACACACACACACACACACACACACACACACACACACACACACACCTCAGAGATCAGAGATCTTGAACAAATCTAGAAAGGCTATGTCTTGAGACTGCATATGTGAGTTCCTGGGCACTCAGTGCTCATCACTGCCAGACTCTAAATGTCCTTGTGTGCCACAGTGTTCCTGATGTAGACTTGGTATCAGTGCCAACAGAGAAACAATGTAAACTGCATCCCCATGAGCCATTGAGAAATAAGATGACCACACAACTTACTGTCTAAACTAAATCAACTTTTAGAATAGAAAGCATAATTAATCATTGTGTCTGGCTAACAGGCTTTGATGGAGATGTGTACAATAGTACCCTACTGATAAAGGATGTGACTCTTGCAGTGAAAACAGTCAGCAACAAATCCCAAGACACAGATGTCCATGTTAAGGAAACCTTTGGTGATGTTTCTCCTATGATATGTTGTATTAAAAGTAAAGACATTCCTAATATCTTTCCTAATATCTAATAAGGTTGGGCCTCCTGAACACGGGATAATGGACACTACAGCCACTTCCCAACATCCTCTTCAAACTCTCTTCAGCCTCCAAAGTTCTATTTCTGGGCAGCAATTATGGTTTTAGTCTAGTGGTCACACCGCCCCTATCTAAATCATGAATTGACAATGTATCTTAAAAAGTGTTACTCATGATGCAAAATGAGTAGAGGTTCATTTCTATGCCTCCTCTGGCTTGTAAATATTAATGAAAACCATAGCTTTAAAAAAAATGGTTCAATTTCCCAGAGTACTCAGGATTGAACCACTGCAGCTCAGGCTGAAGATGACCAGACGGACATATCGCAAAGCTCGGCTACAGCAGATGCAGCCTGAAATTTCAAGGTTCTGCTTCTCCTACAGAAACTCTTCCCTCCAACAGCCCCTGAGATGTTAGATGTCCAGTGCTGTGTGCATAGCATGATGCAGAGTCAGGCTGATGATGGCAATGACACAGAAAACAGCCCACCTGACAGGCTCCAGATGCTGTACCAACCAACATCAGCCCAACCCAAACTTTCATCTCTGACCTTTTGGCTGAGATCAATGTGCATCTGCTGCTTGCACCTCACAGAGGCTATTCGTTGTGAGTAGCCTGATCTTCCTTGCTTGGCAGCCTCTCACTCTTCTACACCCTCTTCTGTGTATATGTGTGTAAAATGCTTGTACAATGGCATGTACCTGAAAGGTGTATGTAGGTGTTTCTGTGTATGTAAGGTCACTGAGAAGCAATCATGAAAAGATGTGTGTGTGTGTGTGTGTGTGTGTGTGTGTGTACTCTTGAAGAGAAATTAAGCAGTCAAAGCCATTTCCCACCTCACAAGCACTCCCCTAGGATACCAGTGCATCTGTTTTTGCAGAAGCAGCTGGTTACATACATACTTTAAAAAAGAAAAAAAAAAAACTTCCTAGGAAGTCACTTCCCAGAGGGAAGGTGAGGCAAGCAAGAATGTCATAGGAACCTCATTCCTGAATGCAGCAAACAAAACTTCCATTTTGTTTCTTTTCTTCTTGTGTAGGGAAAGCAATATGTATGTGTATGTATGCCTGTATGTAGCCAGAGGTAAACTAGAGATTCCTTCTTCAGTCTCTCCCTATCTTATCCCTTTGAGGTAGGGTCTTTCATTGAACCTAGAGTTCACCAATTTAGGGACGAGTTAGCCAGCAAGCCCAGGGTTCCTCTCGTCTCTCTGCCTCCTAACAGTGGGATTGCATGTGGGCATCATCATGCCGAGGATTCCAGGGATCTGAAGTGAAGTCCTCCTGCTTGAACATCGAGCACAATGCTAACTGAGCCATCTATAGCCCGCCTTCCTGTTTGTCCTTCAAGTGCCTGTGCAGAGTTTGGTCCATTTTAACCCATTCCTATCTCCTGAGGCAGACAGCTTGACATGCCGATCCCTAGACTGGGTAAGAACAAGCCCAGGATCATGGAGAATTCTAGAGGCAGCTTGGACATCACCAAGTTGCACAGCCAACTCCAACCTTTGCATTGGAGAACCTCACCTGTCCCCATACCACCAACTATCTTACAGAAACTCTGCATTCTCTGTCGCTCTCAGGACACCTAGGACCCACACTTCTGCTATTTGCTTCAAGTTTAGAAACTGCTAAAGTGCTAGTCATATGTGTCAGACTCATTAGGATACCTAATACCTCAATATAAATCCTATAATGCTTCCGTTGCCAACTGCCAACTAGGTAGTTTATATGATCGCAACAATATTTACCAAGCGACTAGAACAGAGTTCTAATATAATGCCCCGGATTCTCCCATTTGCTTTTCATTATATTCCAGCCACCAGGTTCATCTTACACATGAGGAGAGGACACGGCCTCTCCAGGGTTCATGGCTGGCTCCGTACATGGCTGGAATCTACATTCAGTGTCAAGGCTTCTGGCTAAATCGTGTACTCTCTCAAGCATGCAACACCTTGCTAATAAACTCACTGCTCTGGGAAGAAATGTTATGTCCATGACCTCAAGGGAGGGTAGGAATGTGACTTCCATTCACAGATGGCAGTGTGCAAAAAGGAAAGGACAAGGGGACAATGGAGAAACCTGAATATCACTGCAGCTGGGCATGAAGATACACATCAAGAGCCTGGGTATCCTGGACAGGATGTGGTAAAGATGGCACTTTATATATCTCTGCTATCTTCTCTCCCAAAATCCAGAACTTCGTCTTAACACACTTCTAGAAACATCAGACCAATATTCTTTAAAACTGTCAGGGTCATTTGACAAAAGACTCCCTAATACACACACAAAAGACACCCTCAATACACACACACACATACACACACAGAGAGACACACACAAAAGCATGCATGCACGCATACATGAACATGCATATACACATAAGCACTATAAGATGATATTCTGTGTGCAATGCTAGAACAGCACATAAGAAAGACCTAAAGAAATCTGAGTGAGCATGTACTAGGATTACAATTTTCTTTCAGTTAGTATAGTAAGTGCATCAGCCCGGTGGGATGGGTTAACAACAGCTAAGACTGGTTATGAATCACACAGAAACTCTGTCCTCTGTACAATAATGCTTGAAAATAAAAGGATTATTGTATTTTATTTCTATACTCATTTTATCGTGTGTATGATGTATACACACATGTGTATATAGTTGCACAGCCACACATGAGAAGGCCAAGGAAGATACTGGGTACCCTACTCTACTATTTTCTGCCTTCCTTCCTTGAGTTTTTAGCTAACCTATGGCTAAGCTGGCAGCCAGCAAGCCCAGGAACACCCCCCACACACACACTCTTCACAATACTCGGGTAAAGGGCATGTGAGCAACCACCCCCTGCTTTTTAGGTCAGTGCAGGGATTTGAACTCAGTTCTTCAGGTATGCACAGCAAATGCAGTTACCTATTGAACCATCTCTTCAGCTCCTAAAATGTAAATCATAAGAAGGACATCTCCCAGAGCTAGAAGAAAAGTGTAAGGACAAGCATGCCCTCACAGTTCTCACATGCAGCCATGAGAAGTAATCGGAGGACAAAAAGAAGGCTGGCTATACTCCACAGTGCTCCAGCATGAGTAGCCAGCCAGCATGCTTTTAGTGTGGTCCATAAACCAGTGTACTCATCCATGAAACAGGTGATTTGATTCACTAGTCCTCAGGTCCAGTTACTGAGTTACCACAGGGGTTGTTTCTGAGTCATGATTACAGAAGGCACTGAGAAAGGAAAACAAAACACCTTCATAAAGGACCACTGATGCAAAGGTAGAACATGAAAATATTTAAATCCACTCAGACTTAGAAAGAAATCCCAGCCACTTGCCACCTACCCTGACACATTCTGACTGCCTCAGGAGCCTACTGAGGAACACAGTCATTGACATGCAAAGCAAGCAAGACTACATTCCTTCTTGGGAAATGTTCTCAGCAGCTGCATAGGACATCGAGGGGCAAAGACAGAATCCAGCCAGCATCACGCAGAAAAGGTGACTTGCACCAGGTATTATTTCAGCGATAAAGGATTCCTTAGCACACAGAAAGAATGATTAATTTAGGGTCACTTTAATGTTGGATGCAATTGAGGCGTTAATATGTGAACGTTCCCAGCCACAGCTGACCCTGGGTCCCACTTCTGAAATCATGCATTCCAACATTGAGGTCCATACTATGTGGACAAAGATGATCTTACTATAAATAACTTAATTTCTACAAAATATAATTCAGGTAAATACTAAGAATGTCCAAATTTACAAGAAAAATCTCATGGTTGTTTTTTTTTTTTTTTGGGGGGGGGATGTTGGATGAGGTCACCCTCCCCAGACTACAGTGTCTTTCTCATTCTTTTCTTGCTGTGCTGTTTGTGCCTATTTGTTGTTTTTCTTTTTAGATGTGGTCTCACTAGGTGGCCCAGGCTGGTCTGGAACTTTCGATCCTCCTGCCTCAGGGCCAAGTGCTTGAATTACAGGTGGACATCAGTCATCTGGAACGAATTCCTCCTGCGCTCTCCATCGTCTCCGTTCCTCTGGTCCTTCCCCTCGTTCTTCTCCTTTTCTTTGTTGACTGAAAGTCAGAGTGGGTGACCAGGTGACACAGAAGTGGAGACACAGGACTCATTCTTGCATGCTTCCTGCTAGCCGCCTAACTCGTGACAAGACCAAGCACTGAACAGTATACCTGCCAGTGGGTCCAGGGCTTAGCTGCTCAGTTCATGAAATCGTAAAACTCCATCACTGGCAAAAAATGATAATAACAGAAAGGAGGCCTATTCCTCAGCTTGAGGGAAAACAAAACAAACAAAACTGTGGCTTAGCTAAGACCACAGCAAGTGGCAAACTAAAAGGTAAGCAATGGAGAGAGCTGTTTGGTAACCTGCTTGCTGTGAAACTCTGAAGACATGGCTTCAACTATGTTGAATCCCAGCTTGGGGGTTTGGGGTGGGGGTAGGGTACAACAAGTAGATAGCCTTGGCTAGCCAGATCTAATCAGCAAACTCTTTGAGAGGTCAGTCTCAAAAATTAATGACAGGTTCCTGGGGAGTGACACCAGAGGCTGCCCTCCAGTTTCCATATGAATATATACATGTACCTGCACACATGTGAACACGCATAACATACGTAAACACAGAAGACTGAAAGGATCCCAACCTCTCAGAGCAGGGATGGGCTACCCGCAGAAGGGGGGGTCCTTTTCTTCATAGTAATGCCTGTGCAAACACTTTCTTCTCCTTGGTTATGTGAGGGAAAACCTAACATTTATTATACCTAACTCCAACATACTGCCTGGCATAAAGCAGACTTCACTGGTTATAAGTCTCATCCTAAATTCAGTGATACTCAAAGAGAAAATGAAAACAACTTTTAAAAACACCCAAATAGAAATGGCGTCCTTATTTCAGAGATTTCACCATGTGGTAGAAAGCCCCTCAGTGTCAGGGGAAATGAAGCCTCGAGGAGCATGTGATCCAATGAGGGAAGGCATGCATGTCACAGATGAAGTAAGCTGGACTCAAGGACCAGCTCATGAGCAGCCAGGCCCAGGTATGTGGGACCATTAGCCTGGTTCCTGGCTTAAAGAACCCCAGAGGTCAGAAACAGGGCTCTGTCTTTACCTCCACTGAGCTTCTTATCTGTAAGCATATGAAAATGGACCCAAAAAGGAACTATCCCACCGGGAAGAAAAAAAAAAAAGTCATGAACACAATGGTTTCACAAAATCATAGGGCACAGGAGATGATTTGCTTGGTGATGAGGACCTGAATTGAATATCTAGAGTCAGGAGGAAAAGGAGGAGAGAGAGGAAGAAGGGAGGGGAGGAGGAGGAAGAAGGTCAAGGAGAAGGGAGCTGTAACTAGAAAAGGTGCCCAGTGCCTGTAATCCCAGCACCAGAGAGACAAAGACAGGTGAAGCCCTGGGGTACCAACAAATAAAGCCTGATCAGCCAGCAATAAACCAATGAGAAACTCTATCTTAAGAAAAAAAATATATATATATATATGCATGGTACCAGAGGCTTAATTATCAGAGTTGTCCTCTGGCATCAAAACACACATGCTCACATGTGCACCTACAAACACAGGAATACATATGCACAGAGAACATACCAGAAAAACATGCCATGAGACAGTAACTGAGGTTTGTTCTAAATACCTTTGTATAATTAGTATTCATCATAAGCCCTGTGTTAACTCAGAAGAGATAGGAAGGAGGCAAAGAGAGCCTTGGCTTTGGTGTCTGAGGAAACAAAACAAAAGCAAGTTAACAGCAAGAACAGAGAGAGTAACATGTTTAGGAGACATATTTAAATCCTGGGAGACTGAGATTATTCACCAGCCAGTCCCTTGCAATACAAGAGAAAAAAACATTTAGAAATCAGAGAGAGGTGTGGAGCAAAAGTCCAAGGAATAGTCGCAGCACCCACACTAGCCTCAGACTGGCTCGCACATCTGGAGAGAGCTCTGCTGACTGCCCCCTCACACACACCAGCCACAGAGAACCAAGTTCTGCCCATTTAGGGTCCTGCACCACAACTACCAGGCCAGTGGGATTTGAGGACTTCTACTAACTAAGCCCAGCATCAGTTACTAATCATGAGTCTTATTTGACTCGTGTAAGAAGAAAAACTACCAACAATCTGTTTTCCAAGACAGTTTTCCATAGTCTTCCATTCCTGCAGGGAAAAGTAAAGGGTGACAGACACTCAGAAACCCCACCAGGAGGTACAGGAGTGCAGACTGTTAGAACAGAACGACACAAGACTCTAGGTCTTCCAGGACATCCCTCTCTTCAATCCTGCTGTCAGTTACCAAATGGGAAACACTCTCTGGTCTCCCAGACATGTTATCCATACAAAAACAAATTTGTCTGTTATCCCAGACAAAGAGTCATCCATATTCTGATCAGATGAGTCTGAACCATAAAAGATGAACCAAAAATGATCAAGTGTAAAGTCATCCTTAGAATCACCCAGGAGACAGGCAGCTGGGCATTCCTTGGGGTGGGGGGAGACTCATGAGTGCTTCAGTGGAGGTGAGAAGGCTGGCCCACTGTGGGTGGCCTCCTTTCCCCTGAGACCCTGAGCTGTCTGTGTAAATGAAGAAAGGACGCTGAGCAGCTTAAGCCAGCCTTGCGCCATTTCTCTTGACCATGGAAGCCATGTGCTGTGACCACAGCTTCTACCTTCTGCTGCCTTGCCTCCCCTCCACAGCGGACAGAACTCCTGACCTGGGACCAGAATGAAGCCTTTCCTTCTGAGGCTGCCTTTATCGAAGTACTTTATCACAGCACCGAGAATATTAACCAAGACACTCTTCCCCACTTGCCATTCTCACAGTGAAGCCTCCGTCATCTCCAGGTGAGCTCCCATAGCTGAAACCTGGGTTGAAGAATTTCAACACCCATTTCAGAAGCTACAGGGAACAAAGCCATCATTATGACCTGATGCATTTTCTCATTTTTTTTTTCAGAGCACACAACCTGTAGATGGTGGTTAAAATGCATAAGGGAACAAACACTCCATGTTTTAAAGACGTTTGCATATTCCACTTGGAAACAGCAATCTGCTGTGGTGTAAGCAAAGCATGCTATCACTGACATCTTATATTTCAATTTCCTTTCCGCCAAAACAACAAAATATTGAAACAGTTAACATCTGTTCAAAGACCTAAGAGACGAACAATTTCAGAAGGCATAGGCAGTGTGTTGACTATGGAAAAAGTCAAATTCCATGGGGGCCAGATTTTTGAAAGCCTGACCTATTATGTCAGGAAAGGACAGACAAAATGCCAGAAAATGTATGGAGGGGAAGCTTAAATCATAAACAAACTGAGAATATTTAAATGAACAGATGGCAAGAGAAAAATAAAAACAAGAATTTCAAAAATAATAGTAATGCTAGCACGGCCTTTAAAAATACACACAAACAGAAGCCACAAGAACTAATCATGATAAATTCTATTCTGATTTTTTAAGAAAGAATGAGGAGTGGGGGAGAAACAGTGGGAGAAACAGGACTGAGATGAGAGATTAATGCAAAATAATCTGCAGAAAAGATGACGCAGTTGGACTAACTCACAAAAATAAGCCTGCAGCACAGACCAGATACTCCAGATTGGTGACATTACCCACCCCTGAGCCTGCCACCTCCTCCCCTGCAGCATCAGCTTACTCCAACACGGTATCTGGTAGAAATAACTGTAACATGCCCGGGAAAAATATCAGATTAGCTGAAGAATCAAAAAGATGTTTGTTTATATATGGCAGAGAGAAATAGAGCAGATGATATTCTCGGCGGCTTTCCCATGTCCTAGCCAAACTTGGGATCGCACTCCCTTGCACTGAGAGAAAAGAAGCGAGGGATGGCTGTGAAAAGGTCTGTGAACCACATCCAGGAAGATGCACTGAAGACCCCAGTCATCCATAAAGGAAGGTTCTATGCTGGCAAAAGTAGCTTAGCATCTTGTTTTGGGTTTGTCTTTGTGGTTTTGTTTGTTTATATCACTAGTGAACTGGAGAGATGACTTAATCAGTAAAATGCTCATTCTGCAAGCATGAGGATAGCTGTTCAGATTTCTAGCATTTGTCTTTTTTAAAGCAGTGTACGGGGCATGCACCCATAAAGCCGCACTGGAAGGGCCCAACAAGCAGAACCCCGGAGTTCAATGGCCAACCTGTCTAGCCAATCAGTGAATTTCAGATTCAGGAAGAGTCCCTGTCTCTCCCAGGGTTAAAGACTGGGCAAAATGACACATGCTCTTAATTCCAGCACTGAGAAGGGGGGAGACAGGTTACTCTGTAGCTACTAGGGGCTACACAGTTAAACCCTGCATCAAATAAAAATAAAAAGCAAACAGAGCTGGAGACATAACTCAGTGTTTAAGAGCACTAGCACCTATTCCCACGGACCCAGGTTCAAGTCCCAGCACCCATATGGTAGCTCACAACCATCTGAAATTCTAGTTACAGGAGACCTGATACCTCTCCTGGCCTCTATGGGTATCAGACACTCAAGTACTATGTAGACATACATGTAGGATTTTTAAAATAAGATAAAAATGCACAAAAGGGAGAAAATTTAAGAGAGAAACAAAAAAGATGTAAAGTAATGGAGAAAAATAACCAACCCTGATCTCTGGCCTACACACACACACTCTGTCAATCAATCAATCAATCAATTGGCTGGGTGTGCTGGCACACAGCTTCTTTCTCAGAACTGAAGAAGTGGAGGCAGAAAGACCTTGAGTTACAGACGAGCCTCAGTCCATGGCAAGCAACTATCTCACAAAACTAAAGTAATAAAACAAAAACATCTAAACATCCTGTTGTGGCCACTTTATCAGCTTCTCAACCCCTCCAGAAAGCCAAGCAACAACCCACTGACCATGGAGAAGGATGAAGAGAATTAAGGAAAACTTGACAAAACACACCTGAAATTTCAAACCCCAAATTCTAAATTCCCCAATGAACACAAAGACATTAGGGGTTGGCTCAAGACAAAGTAAAGCCAGAGGCTCAGAGCCCACACTTTGGTGACTCTCTACCAGCTGTAAGAACACAGATCCTCTTGGCTTCCTGCTTGCCCTGGTTCAATGGTCTGACATCAGAGAGAACCCTATGCAATAGGAGGTGGGAGTTCTGAGCACAGAGGAAGCACAGGGTATCTAGAACTCGGTTCCACTTACTATAAATAAATATATATGAATAGGTGCTTTTCTGCCTTCTTCTTCCCTTAAAGGATTGTAAAACATTAACAAAACCAAAATTGAGATGAGAGTCAAATAAACTAATGAATAAATAATGCCTCTGAAAGCAAGTGTGAACCTCAAACAATTCCCCAATTAACACGGACTGTGTAGGTTCCAGGATAGTCAGGAAGTATTACAAACATTACAAATGATTTTATTACATGTGTAGCAAGCCTGGACCTGTTATTGCCAACCTCGGGCTCAAACAGGTAGTCTAAGGAATAAGATCATCTCTGTCCCCAAAGTCACTTGGTGACACTAAATCAAAGGCTCGAATAACAGATGTCTAGGAGTTCATCTCTGCATGAGGGAATAATTTCCCAGTCTCTATGGGAGCAAGCCTGAATTACAAATCTAAGATACAACATATTCTAAACACTCCAGGCAAATGTTGTCTTTGTTTTTCCTGCCCACTGAGAAATTATGGCTTCTGACTTCTCAAAACTCTCCTCAGAGATTGAGATCTAACAGCTCAGGATCAATTACAGAGAAATATAAGAGGACGCCAAGTCAAATAAAAAATTACAACATCCTTCTCTCCTGTTTCATTAATAATTTAGCAATATCACAATTATTGATTAGACAGTTGTTATTTGAAATGGATAGCCAATGTCTTATCTTGACAGAGTACGAGGGAGAATAAAAGAGATGGTGATTCGTAATTCATTATGACCAACAATTTCCTTGCAAATATGCAACAGATCAAAAAAATCAGATTTTGCATATACTTCATCTAATTGGCACTCAGACAGTTATCAACAAGTCGATCACGGCCATGTGGCAGAGATGAACAACTTACCCAGACATACGTTTCTAGATAAAATAACTGAATCATGATATAATGACTGAATTATAGATGGAGAAGAAAATCAAGAAACCTAAGAGATTCAGAGACGAGAGAGACTCTAAGACTGGGGTTTAGCCCACAATGCCTCTGTTCGAGTTCTTCATTGTGAGCACATGGCTGGCCAAACAGAACTGTACTTACAGCCTTACAGATGAACTCAGGCAAAAAAAGAGAAATTCACATGGAAACTTAGGCAAAAATTAAGAGGTCACTTTATCCGTGAACGTCAGCATCAGTAGTAACTTTGTTCTCCTGGCTCTTATCTAGCTCTGCAAGTTCTAGAAAATTCGATAGGGAGAGTTTTGGTAAAAACAGCACACTGAGTTTTATCACTGAGCTTGCTTCTCATCCTAATCATTGAGATAAAATACCTTTTGTTCAACTGCGAGTCTGTGATCAGTAGAGAAGGGGTAGTTTTGCAGACATGATGGTTCTGGGATGAACCATGCATTGAGCAGAGTGGGAAACGTATGGGCTCACCATCCCAAGCAAGCTCTGCAATACCAGGAGACAAGCAAGAACTTTCTTAACAGAAGAACCGTCTCAGGGTTCCCAAAGTGTAGGTATGGGCTGCAGCTGTCCTCAGTAGTCTTTCCTATTTTCCATGTCAAAAAGTGTTAAAGGGTCACACAGTCTCCCTCAATGAGTACAGATAGGAACTGTTAGTTGTGTACACTCGGGTAGACACCATCTGTCAAACACATATTAAACACAGAACATAAGACTCATTAGCCATGCTGGCCTGTATTTCCCTGGGTTAGTGGACTAGGTTTTAAACATTATTTTTATCTCACTTGACTTGTGATAAGCTAATCAACTAACAACTACTTCTTTTGAGATGCGGCAACCAACGTCAGCCATCATTATCTGGAAGCAAATGCCTATCATCAAAGTCTAACATTTATAATTCCTGACCTCTGCACATTTCAAATATAGGCATAGTAACCTTTATATATACCAGTTCTGAAAGGAAAAGAAATCTAAAACATTTCCCTAGCAAATATCGAATGCAAAGTACTGCCATCTTTGGTATCCAGTAACAGTGTATCCTTAACAATTGCAGCAATTACAATCTGTATGCTTGCCCATATATGTTTACTCAGCCAGGAGGAGGGTATGTGAGAATAGGCAGGATCTCTTAATTATCTACACATTATATATCATAAACACACTATGGATGCAGTAGAGAAAAACAGCCCCAAACCACTATGTGTATGCAAAATAACAAAGGATGGCAGTGACCAGTCCCAAAGTGACCACATGCCAGCCCAGGTGAGAGAGAATGTTAGAGAGAAGAGCTTTCACCTAAACAAGATGTGAGCAAACTAGCGACCAGGGTTCAAATCACTCTTCTGTATCTGTCAATGAAAACAGTCAAGAACACTGTTTAAATGTTATCTATGGCTGTCTTTGCTGGGAAAAGCAGAAGGAATGCAACAAATACCATCTGGCTTACACTGTCAGAAACATTTCCCACCTTACTCTTCATGCCAAACCTTTGCAACTCTTGGTCTCAAACAAACTCACTGGAATTCAGGGGACCTATGACCTTGCAATGTCAGACTTGAGTTGCTGAGTTTGATATTTAGCAATTGACCATAGGGCCAGTAGCAATGCTAAGCAATGTCTCCCACCGTCAGACATCCCTCATGTTGTAGATGATGCTTATTTCTCAAGGGGGTCACAGGTACACATGAAAAATAGTAGATCTTGTAGATATTAATAAACTGCTACCATATTGCCAATCACAAATTATAAATTGTACTATTATGATGTGATTAGCTTTTTCTGTAATTCTCTGTACTCTGGTTGATACAGTTACAAATAATTTTTTTCAACCTAGTAGTAATCCTGGGGATCAAAACTTAGTCCTTATACCTAAGAATAAGCTCTTGTTTTGCTAATGAGAAGGCCCCATGAGTTACACTGGTGTGGAAACATTTGAACTATTTGAATACATCACTAGAGCTGTGAGGCAGAAGTGGTCCAATGTCGCCGATTCTAAGGATGAAACAAGAGGCAGGAGATTCTAGAAACTGGAGATTTTCAAGACTTTCTTTTGACATTTCGAACCTACAAGTTGGTAGACACTTCTCTATCAGGATCGGCCCTCAGAAGTAAAATACAGAAGAAGAGTCAGAATCCTGGGAGAACAGGTTGAAAAAGAGTCTCATGGAAGCCATCATGGCCACAAATGCCTAGCTAAGAAGGTAATTCTTGCCATCAAACAAAACATCAGGTCAATAATACAGCCTTACAAGAAGTTTGTAAGAACACATTGACTTTAACAATTCCACAGGAACCCACTGTGGTAGAATGGTTCATCATATTGGGCATTAAGGTCCAGAACATGCAAATAGATTGTGTTGTTCAGAGTCAATGACCAACATTTCCAAGAGTTCCAGAAGGGCTTGATCAAAAGCAGACCCTGCCAGCATCTTCTCTTTATGCCTGTCTCAAGTTATTCAGAGCCTCTTGGCTTAGGGGAACACAGAAACGGAAAGGAGAAAATTTGTAATCTTAGAGTTTCACACACACAACCCACCCACTGAAACAGGGCACAGGCATGTTTTCCAACAGAGGCTTTGATTTACCACAGCTGCCTGAGAGCCACTCAGGAGCAGCAGAGAAGAACATGACAGCATGATTTCCCTAATTCCTGCTATGGGGTCTTTAAAGTTCCTGGAATTGGTCCAAAGTAATTTCCCTTAACTTAAACCATCAGTAGAAAATACAAATGAACATTCAAGGTCGCTAAAAAATCATCACTATAATTCACTTGCTTCTTTTCCTCTCTCTTCCCCCCTCCACCCCAGACCCTGTCACACAGACCCTAATGGGTCTCTTGAGTGTCTTTGGACCTGACAGTTAAGAGCATTTTCCCTGAAGAACACTGGCTAGCCAGACAGTTAAGAGCACTGGCTAGCCAGCTCTTTTCTTCTTGGAGGTCAGTGTGCTGTCTCAAGAAAGCAACAAGTCACGTACAATGAAGACGGTGATTCAGTGATTCGGGAATTCTAGCATCATCTGTTCCCTATCTTTTAAGTTCAGGTTCTGTTCCCAGAGGACATTTCAAAGGTGCAGTGGGAATTTTCCTTCGTTTTAGCATATTCTAAATCTGCACAATCTAATCAGAGAGTAATTATTTTAAAATATAAAGTTCCTAAAGTTGATAGGCACATGTCACTTCTGATGTTTTGGGGAAAAAAAATCAAGAGATAAGGATAAAAATAGAAGGACCATACAAACAAATGGAGCACCCCTCCTAAAAATAAAAAATTACTATATTTGCATGTTCTTGACACAACCTAATATACACATCGAGCTTTGGAAGGGATCAGTTTCCTCTTTCCAAACTCTTCATAATCTTGACTCTTCAATTACACTTACATTTGTACAGTAACTGAAGAACCAAAGCTTTTTAGAGATACAGTGAACTGGAAAAGTTGAGGCACATCTGAGGTGGCCCATGAGGCCCAAGCACTGCATCCACTAAGATTCCCAGCCCAGCCCATAGTCTCTGCTCTCTTCTCAGACAGGCAAGGAAGAAGAAAAACAGCAAAATGAACTCTGCATGCTGAGAGGAAATGCCAGTTGCCCACATGCGAATCCTCCTCTTTTCCCCAGTCTGAACACCCGCCGTGAGGCACCCATCTTACACCACCCACTTCACACCCCTGCAGGCTACAGGGAGGGCATTTTTTAATTCCATAAAGAATGGTAAGGAAATGCCAAAGCCACACAAGGCTTTAAGAGAGCCTACACTTGACATTCACCTAAGGTGGTATCCATTTATAAATACCAGGGCTGCAGCTTTCAGTTTTGAGGGATTACAGAGAAGGGGCAGATTGGGGAGAGGAGGTGGGAATTTTCAAGTCAGAGTAAGTGGAGATTTCAAAAGAAGGGAAATGGGGAATGAGAGCTGTAGGGGCGCCTAAGTGGGTATGGGATGAGGGTGGGAATTGTGCACTAAATAGATATTCAATCTCCATTTCAACAGTTTCTAATCAAATCTTCACCATTGTTAAATGTATCTGAACATAAAGACTCTTTATCTTAGGGCTAGAAAGATGGCTCAGTCTGTAAAGTGTTGGGCATATGCATGAAGAGCTGAGTGTGTCCCTCAGCATCCTCTTTAAAATGAAAACCTGAGGGCACAGAGGCATGCACCTGTAACCTCAGTGCTGGGAAAGCAGACACAGGAGGATGTAGAGGCCTCACTGGCCAGACAGTATAGCAAAATTAAGAGAATACCAGGTGCAGTGAATGAACCAGGTTGTGTGTGGTGTGTGTGCATGCATGTGTGTGTGTGTGTGTGTGTGTGTGTGTGTGTGTGTACAGGTATGGTTCTTACAGATGCTCTTATAGAGAACTTGACTTCAGCTCCCAGCATGCACTCGAAAACACTAGTAACTAGCTTCAGGGGGCCTAAGGCCCTGTAATGTCCTCTATAGTTAACTGTGGGTGAGCACACACACAGGCGAGTGTGGGTGAGAGAGAGAGCAAGAGAGTGAGGGGGAGAGAGGGAGGGGGGGAGGGAGGGAGGGAGGGAGGGAGGGAGGGAGAGAAACTTTTTTTTTTTTACAAAAAATAGTGAGAGCAATTAAGGAAGATACCCTGTCAGCCTCTAGCCTTCACATGCATGTCAATAAAATGTTATATTAGTTAGGGTTCTTTAAAGGAACAGGTGGTGGCCTCACTACTCCAATGAGGCTATCTACCAACAGAAAATCCAATGATCCAGTAGCTGTTCAGTCCATAAGGCTGAATGTCTCAGCTGGTCTTCAGAATACATCAGAATCATAAAGTGTCTCTAATGCCAGAGAAGAAATAGACTTGACAGGAAGAGGGAAGGCAAGCAGGCAAAGAGCAAAACCTTCCTTCTTCCATCCCTTTCATATAGGTTGCCCCCAGAAGATGTGGGCCAGATTAAAAGATCTTACTTCAAAAGATCCATATCAAAGGTGGGTCTTCCTATTTCAAATGATTTAATTAAAAAAACTCACTTCACAGGTGTACCCAGCCTCTTGGGTTTTAAGTTAATTCCAGATGTAATCAGGTTGACAACCAAGATACATGAGTCAGAGTCAGTCTCTCTCTCTCTTTCTCTCTCTTTCTCTCTCTCTCTCTCTCTCTCTCTCACACACACACACACACACACACAATCTGCTTTTATAAATTGTAAAAATTGCACACTGAGATTTGTCAGCATAAGAACCATAATGCTTGTGATTTGGTGCACAGTATTTGATGCCTTCCCACTTTAGCACTTTATTTGTCCCTACAGGACATCTGTTTATCAAGTACACATAGTCAGCTGAAACACGGGCAAAATAGAGCGAGGATACTTTATACAAATTATAGAGCTAATTTAACACCAAAAGTTCTCTGCTACCAGAAACAGGCGGCTAATGGAAATCTAAGGATGTGGGGAGGACTTTAATTAGTCTGAATTATCTGGATAATTACATTGATTTTTCCTAACGTAAATCCATTCTTAATTGGCGAAGTTAATTATATAAATATATATCTCTTCAACGGTGTTCTAGATTTTTCAAACCAGAGTTTTCAGTTTAATTTTCCTAGATAAGTGCTAAATTACGCACTCCATTTTACATTTGTATAAACAAACCCCCGGTGTGGACATGACCTAAAAAAAAAACACATATATCTCCTGAGCTGTTCTCCCTCTAATTGCACCATTCGCAAAACCAAACACGCCAGAGGTTAATGTGCAGAACCTATACTTAATTCACAGACGCGCCTTGGAAAAATGGTAAGCAGGTGCCTGTTAAGAGGCAGAGCCATGAACACTGCTGTACTGTTCCTGCATGTAATTAGTCTCTCCCCCACCCCAAGCTATTTATAAATGCATAAATATACCTGTGCTCTACGTAACAATGACAGGCGGTGACAACATATTGATATACAGTGCCACTTCAGAGTTGGAAATGAATATTTCATTAGCTGAGTTATCACTGCTGGGTTACGACCTTCAGCTCTCTAATTTTAAATTCATCCGCTTTCAGACTATTAAGCTGTTCTTGAACACGTTGTAGAAATTACACAGGTAGAGGTACATTTTCAAGATAATTTCCAATTCCAAAAATGGGGTCAAGGATGAGCGTACTAAATTCCTGAAAAGAACTGCATCTTGCGATGAGAACTAATGGATCATTGTGGTTGCTAATGGTGGTTGATTCTGTGTGTGAACATGGAAAGGCAAGCGAAGCAGATTATGGCAGCCCAATGGAATTATCAAACTTCTGATTCCTGAGTAGCTACTAGAGGAGACTTAATAAGGGCCAATGACAGAGATCCCCAATTGAGTAGGCCAGGCCCATGCATGTCCAGAGCTGAAGCAAGACAGAAATGTCAGCTTCTGCCTTGGCCTCTATCGCCCTACCCAAAGTATCCTGCAAAGTATACAGGTCATTTCTTTTAACATCTTTAGATGATCCCCTCTCCTCCCTCATTCCAAATCTCTTTTCAGCTTGCTCCTATTAAAAACATATCCTTGTATACTCAAAAATATCTACATGTGACCATAGGCATGAAGAAATTACCTGGAAGCAACAGAGGAGGAAGAGAAGACCACCCCTTGATTGATAGATAGACACTTCCTGCTCAGCCAAGCATTGCCTAGCCCTGTCCCCAAACCATGCCCACTCAGTGGCACTGTTTAGATCGTCTCTACAAACAGAAAGACAGATACCAGCGCTTGTGGCTCCAATCACAGGATCCACTCTTGTGTTCTCTAAAGCTTTCAGAGCAATGACATCAGTTGTCACTGTGCACATTTGACCACTCCTTAACCCCTCTGCTGTGCACTGTTCAGCCATTTCTGGTCCTGAAATCCCAGTGTTTCTCCTCAGTTAATGAAAAATTTCTTCAACAGTCAAAACTTCAATGGTCAATAAAAGGCAAGACAATTCCAACAACCTAGGAAACAAGCTGCACAGACCCCTAGCATGGTTCTCCGTGACAAGATCAAAACCCAGTGTGAATGATCAACCAAAACCCTGAAGCCTCTAACAAGGGCCCTTAGATCTTTTCCACTGATCATGACTTCCCTGTGGGACTCAGCATGAATTATATAACCATTTTGGTTGTCACCTGATTGTTCAAACTTCTCTACTGCAGGGAACACAATGCCATCACCATCTCCAATCCTGACATGATGCCAATGTCAACATTCAGCATCCACCATCCTCAGCCCTCTTCATCCACAATTGAGCATCACACACAGACAGAAACCCTCCAACAACATGAGCATTTCCCTGTTCTCACCGCCTTTCATGATGGAGTACTGTAAAATAAAACTACAGCACACATTCCTTCCATGAAAACCTCAATGTACGCTAATTAAGAACTTCAGGACCCGGAAGACCTAGCACAAAGTCAACAATCAGTAAGTGAACAAGCTGAAGACAGTGAACTACAAACTGAAATGATTGGCAATCACACCGTGAAAGGTAGGGCAGACATGGAAGCCTCAGATTTAAGCATCCTGTCTGCAAGGGAAGGTCCTACTGCAACTGATAGGTGGGGCTACACTTTCCTGTCCTACAGCAACTGATAGGTGGGGCTACACTTTCCTGTCCTCATTCAGTTTCTGGGCACTTTGCACTGGATTACAGAACCCAGGCATTACCACATCTCCTCATGAATGCCCTAACAAGGGACTGCACTCTCAATTCCCATTTTATATTTTATTGTCCATCAGGTCTCACTAAATTGCTGGGGCTGGCCTTGAATTTGTAATCCTCCTGCCTCATCCTCCTGAGAAGTTGAGATTAATAGGCCTGTGCTACCAGGTGTGACCTATTCAATATTCTCTTTTAGCCTTCATCTCAGAAAAGTACTTTGCTTCTATTAACAAGGTCACTTACTCAGCTCCTTCAAATGTCACACTTTCTGGGTCATTAAACAGTCTTATTTACCTACATATCAAACTTTATATACATCACACTTTGAAAATCAACAACTGGTGAAGGATTTAATGCTTAGTACCAACTGAAATTTAGGAAGGCTGGGTTCATCTACCTGGCCTAACGATTACAATTCAATTTGCTGATTGATATAGGACAAGAATATCCTGATAAATAATAAAACACTGTCTTCATCTTAGCATTGATTGGCCTGTTAGTTCCTAAAGTACTTTGGTGGAAAATAAACATTTGACATTGAGGACACAGAGAAAGCACAGACAAGGCTGTAACCAAAACAGGGGGGTCAAAACAAGAGGTTTCCCTCGTGGCCTTAGAAAGTCGCAGAGAACCGTACAGCTCTGCCTCTCTATTTCAGAGACCTGAAATAATTACTCACAAGTCACATTGAGGCATGGCTGGAATAGTGTTGACCCAATGAGGCAGCATGGTCATTACAGCCTGGACACAAGCCCTGACAGATTTACATTATGTTTATTTAAAAAGAAACAAGCAGATCAATGAAATAATGAATTCAGTTAATTGAATAATTGACATCTTTATAACAGTGCAATTGAAAATCAGCTGCCTGTCAACAGTTAGGGATGGTACTATTAAACCAATAAAGGGCCTGCTAACAGACAAAGGGTCACTCCGAAGGGAGGAGGTAGTAAGTGGGAAGCCACGATATCCATTTGAAAGTCATTGATCTTCATTTCTCAGAGTGGTATGTGCCAGTACAAAATAGAATAGATTGGAAAGAGTTGACTGAAAGACTCATCAAGCCAGTTCTGGTTTCTGTCTACCATTCAGCTCTTGAATCTGAAAAGTGCTCACAGATATATTATTCCATATGTAACAATTGGCAATTTCCCTCCCACTTATGATGCTGAAGTCTATGAAACCCACCTGCACCTAACACTGCATCATTCAAGGGGATCTTTTGCTTGTGTTTGTCTGTTTGTTTGTTTTAGACAGTGTCTATGAAATCCTGACTGGTCTGACTCTCTATGTAGACCAGCCTTGAGTCTTGAACCCACTAAGATCCACCTGCCTCTACCTTCTGAATGCTGGGACTGCTAGTGTGTACTACCATGGCTCAATCTACACTTTTTAAATATATACGGAAGGAAGGATGTCAATGCTGTCTTCCTGTGCCTGAAACAGCATCCTTGGTTCAAAAGAGACTTCCTATGCAAATTCTTTTCATGTTCTTCAGCTTTCTGTTGCCCTCAATTAGCTAACAGACCAACAATATCCACTAGCAATTCTAAGATCTCCAGAATTATAAAAGTTCTTGCCAGCTCCCACTAGAGGCACTGCAACAAGAGCTCTTGCCTCTGTTCAGTTATCAAAACATGTTTGGTTAACAAAAATCCAATTAACTTATAATTAATACCACATCCTCTAGTGGACCACCCTCTACAATAAAAAAGATGGACACACACTCACATTTTAATTTCATAGGTCCTTTATCTTTGGATTTAAAGCTAATTGACTGCACTGTCTAAGAATTGAGTCAAATAGTTAATGAACTGAAAACAAACTCTTAGATCATACATGCAAATTCAATTCCCAGGAGCAGTGAATACGCTTGATCGAGTTCAAGATTGTTATGAATAGTAGGGACCCCACAGACGGAGACGCTGGGGGTGTGAGCCAACCTGGGCTCCCTATCCCTCATTGCTTCATTCCACTGTGTCTTCTCAGATGTGTACACACAGTAGGACATACAGCATGTATGAAGGTATTGACATTGCATTTTTTAAATGAAATCCTTAAATTTTTAAATGTTAGAAACCAGTTTGGAGGAAATAAAAATTCAGGGCAAACAAAATGATTTGGAGACCAGATGTAGCCCAAAGTTAGAGAGAATCTCACTTTGTCAGTAACTGCATTAACAATTCCTAAGTTTCACTAAGCATTCCAAAAATCCTTACGGAGCGTGCAGCTGTCCTCCTGTACCCTACAACAAGGTTTGGATATTTTCATGTTCAGCAACTCCTTGTCACTTGATTATACTTCTTAATAACTCTGACATTGTCTTGTTTAGCGAATTCACTCAGGTTTCATATGTAACTCCCAGGTGTGGCGATCACATTTTGTGATTATCATTAGATCCTTCTCTGACGTTTTTCCATAGGTAGAGTGTCTTAGCATAGGGTTCTGTAGTAAAGATTCAAGTATCAGTATATTATGTAGAAGATGATTCCACTTATGATCGGGGTAGAAGGAACAAGAGGGATGGGACTGATGGGCAACCATGACCAAAGGCTGATTTTCACACTCTGAGATACAGCAGTTGTCTAATCCCATAGTCTCTGTGGCTTGGCAGATATGGGTTCCTATGGCCCCAGGGTCCTCAAGGATGGTTGTGATTGGAAACAAAAGAGGGAAAGATAGGCCTGAAACTACCAGCAAAATAGCCCCTTCTACTCTGAGAATACTCTACTGACACTGACAATGAGCTAAGGCTAGAGAAGTTAAGAACTCAATTTTCTTACTGCAAGACGATTTTGTAGGCTGTCTACTTTCTACATTGTGCCCAGTCTACCTAGAAGAGCATTTACATAACCCCATCCCTCTCCTTCTATCTGCATCTCTGCTGCTGGATGTGAAAATAGGCTTACCTTTAAGGAGGTATTTTAGTCACAGCTCTCCAGGGACAAGTCAATTGTGATGTACGGTGCCAAACCCCAGGCCTCAGGCCCCCAACATCCAAGTGTATAATTAGGAAGGCAATTAGGAGCAATCACATTCTTCTGGCCAATTACTGCTTCTCCCAGGGAGTCTCACTCTTAAAATTAGACCAAGAGTCAAAACCTACTTGTGCAGCGTTTATCCCCTCCACACGGGTCTCTCCAAGGATCTATCAGATGTTCCCCTAGTTTACTTAGCTTCAAGCACTCTCTGGAGAACTTAGGACTCTACACAATCTCCTAATGGATTTACTCTCTGGCCAAAATGGAAGTATCTGAAAATAGCAATTGGTCTGGCTAGAAGAAACAGTAACTTCTAAGTTGGACTGAGTTCCAATCTTCTGAGACAGAAGCTTGTTCTTGAGCTGATGAAAACTAAAAATACTGTTGATGGTGGATGCTTACTGCCTAGTCTTAGGGCTGTTTTCACTTTGGTACATCTATCAAACAAGGCAAGACCCAGCTCGTCCTTTCTCTAAGGCTCATGCCATATCTCTGCCTTCTCCCTCCACTTCATTCCAGCTTCTGCAGTTTGCCATCAAATGCTAGGGCTGCCCAGGTCTACTCTGTATGCTCAAGATTATCTTTCCCCAACTGATTACATGACTGTGTGACTCTTGTCATAAAAAAGACATCCACTCCCATTACCCATGATGGTTTTCTTCATGACTGCACTACAACCATGCTGTTCTTGCTTCCCTCACTGACATAACATGTGTTTCAAAGAGGAGGATGACAAGCATTTGTGGTATGAAGGGTAACACAGAAGCTTTCTTTTGAGTGTTCTGTGTGTCAGGTATTTGCAGGAAACACTGGTGATACAACTATGAATGGTACTTGAAATCATAAAAATCTATCACATTGGCACTTTGAGAGAAAAGAAATAGACAAAGTCATGGCCTTCAAAGCTCATTCTTTTACAAGACCCTTTCTTGAGAAATAAGATAGGTTACCAAAATAGCTAGGCAATCATGTCCCATAAAACTGGTCAACTGCTAGTTATCTCTACACAGGGTTTGGAACATACATTCAACTCCAGTGACTGTCCTCAGGAAAACTCACACACTCTTTGACCTATCCTTTTTTCGACTGTATGTTCCTAATTTGGTGCTGTAAACAGTCCTGGCATTAGACTTCTCTCTTCTGTATCTCCCAGGTGCCTGCTTGCTCTAGCTCACCACATTTACTGCCCTGCCTTAAAGATCACTGGGATCCTGTCAGTCCCTCTGCAAGACTGTCACTGCCTCCCCAATCCTGGAAGAAGCCGTTGTGGCTTGATGTCTCCAGTGCTTTAAAAAAAATTGCCACCCTTATAGATACTTAATAAAGCCTGCTGAAAGCAGAGGGAGAAGATCAAGATGGAAACAGCAATTTCTCTGCCTGCATTGCCACATACATGAGTCACTAGCCACATGTGGTCCTTAAATTTCATTTTAATCAAGTTAAATCCATTTCCTTGGCCACATTTGCTGTATTTCAAATGGCCAATGGTCACATGTGGCTAGTGGCAACCGTGTTAGCCAGCAGAGAATGGCACATCTCTCTCACTGTAGAGTTCTACTGGTGTGTGCTGAACAGACCTTTATGAAATAAAACGCCCAAATAAACATTTTATTACTTATTGACTAGAAAAAATGGATTTCTAACATCCTATAGAGACACTTGATTCAACAGACTGCTTCAAATATTTATGTAAGAATTTCTGTGTATGTCGTACCACATTAAGAACAACAGAAGAATATAGGCCTAACCCTGACCCACAAGAATTTCACTAGCAACTGTGCAAAGCAAGACAGCCTACCAGTCCACAGTCAGCTAGGTTTCAGAGTCAAAGTAATGCACAAGGAAAGCAGTAGTGGCATTCAATCATTAATTCCAACTGGAGAAGGGAGTGGTATTCATATTTTACCAGCATTTAAGCAAAGAACTGCTTTCTGTATGACTCCTTGAAGACATGTAGGATCTTAAAAGACAAGCTAAGCCCATCCAAGATTTAAACTGTGGTAGAAAGATTCAGCAGCAGAAAGATTGGGAAGAATAACAAATGTCTTTTGGTGCTAAAGAAAGAAGTTGGAAAGAGGCTGTGGCAAAGCCTAAGTATACAGAAAGACAGAATTCCTTCCATGGAAAGATTGGTGTGAGCCTACAAAGGTCATAGGTCAGAGGGCACTTGCCTAGTTTACCAATGGTACCTTCTCTACTTCCCTATGAGTAAGGGAGCTAATCTGATTAAGAGCAAAATGGTAAGAACATAGGCCTTCTGGCCCTCTCCATAACCATCAGGTATTAAATTGACAAAGAAGGACAGGAGACCTGTGAAGGAAGTATCTATTCAACAGAACTAAAGTGAAAATTGACATAATGAGAAAGTCAGGGTCACAATATCATGGAACATTTAAGGATGTAGACCAAGCCCATGGCTTTCATTCAACCAAAGAGAACCATGACCAAATAGTTAAGGACTTGCCAACAGTGCCATTTTCTCAGCAGAGAGCCTCACTGCCCACAGCACACCTCTAGCAAAAATGCTGAATGTATGAAGTCCTCAGACCCCACCTAATCCAGTGGCACACTCGGAAGCTGGACTTCTCAGTCAAGAGCCTTTCCATAGACGTGAACTATTTATGGGGAGGCTATTTTTTTAGATGGTTGAGCATGAATGCATCACTTTTTTTTTTTTAAACAATAAGCCTCGATCTCCAAAGGTATGAGGAGCCAAGGAAGCCATGAGTGACTGTGAAGAGTAGATAAGGTCCTGCATGGATAGGCACTGTTGACATGGGCAAGACCACATAAAGAACCAATGCCTCAGACATACGGGAGCCACGAAGCATTCCTCAGGTCAGGCCAAGGTGTGCAAAGCCTTCCTCTGGTCCAGTGTGGCAGTTGCTGCTACTCCTTCAGAGAGCACACAGCCTAACTGCCCCAGCTTTTCTGTGGACTTGTGCTTTTCCTTTCTCCATTCCCATGTGGCCCCTAGGCTTCTAGGACCAAGGATTGCTAGACACAGCAAAGGGAAGAATTTCATTATGAGACAGACTTCTCATGCAATGTTAGAGGAGGAGGAAGAGGAGAAAGAGGAAGAGGAGGAGAGGGAGGAAGAGGAACAAGAGAAAGAAGAGGTGAAGGAGCAAGGGGAAGAGGAGAGAGAAGAGAAGGAGAAGGAAGAAGAGTAGGGGGAAGAATAGGAGGTGAAAGTGGAGGAGGAAGAGGAAGAGGCGGGGACAAAACCAGACCAAGATTCAGCATGTGAGGCAGGCTGCGGAAATCTGCAAAGGTTGCTACAGTCTTGTAAATTTTAAAATGTTGAAAGCATCTTCTTTCTTAATGTAATACATAATCATAAGGTGAGCAAATAACTTCTCAGGTGGGGAAAGAACTCATCTGCTAGGAACTGAAAACTAGTCAAAGCCTAAGAAAAGTGCTCTTGTTTGGAAATAGATGAAGTGGGCCTTGATGAAAGAATCAATTCTTAATTTTGGGATGGGTCAGTAGAATGGCTAGGTTGTTTGGGCATCTGGGCCAATCTTGTTTTAGCCAGTAATCTCTGTGGAGCTCTATCATTTAGGTTGCTGTCTGCAGTGATGGGAGCAAACTCATGACTCTGCAAATGCTAGACAAGCCTTGTGCAACTGAGCTGCAAGCATCCTGGCCCCGCCTTTTTGAGGCCGAGAGCTGCTATGTAGGCTGGTCTCCAATTTACTTTGTACTCTGAGTCTGCTAATTCATTATTCCTGCCTCAGCTTCTTAAGAACCGAGATTACTAGAGTAATCTCACACACACCCAGATGCTCACTTTTCTTAGTATTCAGTAACCTGTACTATACACAGGTGGCAACTGAAGCAGACAGCTCCCAGCAAGCATCCTTCTGAAGTACCCTCTGCCCTGACTCTAACACTTTCTAATTATAAAGCAATGATTTTTACCTTTGAACTCTCCCAAGAGAATAATCAAGACACAGCTACACTTAAAAAGAGAAAACCAGGGTGATGGCCCAGAGAGTCTCTCATCTCCCCTGGGGAGTGGGGAGGAGCACAGCATGAGCATGGGGCTGGAGAGATCTACTGCCTTCCACAATGACTGTGACTCTTACACAGCACCTCTAAGACCAGTTCCCGCAGGTTTCATCTAAAAGCCCAAACTTCAAATGCCAACAAAAACACAAACAACCAAACAGACAAACAACAAACAAAACTAGAATTAGAATCCATACACCAGGCACCACCCTGGGACACTCCCTAGTCTTCTGGGTAGACTAAGATGAAATTCTCATATTCTGGGACTTCTCAGTCATCAAATACTTTAGTACTTTCCTTGTCACTATGAATTCACTTTAAAAACAAAAGCAAAAAACAAAAAACAAACACATAAACTCCTTGAGAGCCAGCAAAATGGTTCAGTGGATAAAGTTGCTTGCTGTCAAGCCTGTCCATCCAAGTCCCTTTGCAGGGACCAGCACAGTGGAAAGAATAAACTACTCCCAAAAGCTGTCCCTCCACAGGTAATTTAATTATAAAAGTTCTGTAAATGGCACATTTTGCTGTGCTGTGTCTGGTTGAAATGAACAGAAAGACCCATCTTAGTCTCTAAGCCACATAAGAGAAGATGTGAAGCATTCACAGTGTGATGGTCCAGGCTCTTTAGAGGCTGCAGGGTTGCAAGGACACAGCAGTAAGCTCTGGGCAGGCTACTTAACTCTGTGGCCTTTGAAGTCTACACCAATATCACAATGACCATTCCCTGCTCTTACACGAGCCAGACAACATTCCTTGCAAACATTTAACAAGAAGCAGTGTGTGGAGACTTGCTCAATGACTACCTCAAGTTCCAGGTATCAAACCCATAGTGTGCCCAGAACATTCTATTCAAGTCTTTCATTGGTTTGTTATTAGTGATCCATTCTTTATTTTTCTTCCTCTTCTTCAAGTCAAGCAAAACTTGACTTTCAAACCTAACAACAGTCCAGAAGACAACAAACAAGACAAACATTCTCCCTCTTAAATACACCAACTAGTAAATATCCTATCTCCTGGGCACTGCGGAGATAGCTTGGCAAGTAAGAGTACCAGCTACTTTTCTAGACAACTGAGGTCCAATTCCCAGCACTCACAAGAAGGCTCACAAGCATCTGTAACTTAGTCCTGGAGGTTCTGAAACCCTCTTCTGGCTCTGTAACCACTACATACACATAGTACAGGCAAAGCACCCATACACATAATACTATCTCCTAAGTCTCTAGTAAGTAATATTTATCATATAATTTTTATCACATTTTTGCCGAAAAATATTTTGCCTACCAACCTTTGTCCAACACCCTTACAAAGATGTTAGAGAAATACCTTCAACGCCCTTAAACACAAACCAGCATTCTACTGAATACCAACCAATGAGAAACTCACTCAGGAGACTCACCTGCATGCATTTATAAGCTTGAGAGCTTGGTAAGCTAACAAATGTTTTAAATGTTGTCTCTGTCCATACAACCAAAACTCTGAAGAGCCTAGTCTTGAAAGTTATGGGGAAAAGCAACAGCATAGCTGCCTAATTTTTCCAACCATCTCACATACAAAATTAAAAGCACACAGATATGAGGATGGTTCTTGTAGTACCATGGGAATAGCAAGAATCTGGATATAATGAAAACTTTCTCATTATAAAAAAATTCTCCAGTAGCCTATAGTGATGGATGGATGAAAAAGTCACTGTTTTTTTTTTTTTAAAAAAAAAAAGGATTTTTATGTACTGACTCAGGGGGTATCTACATTATATCAATAAAATATTGGTGTCCACAAAAAAACGTGTGTGTGTGTGTGTGTGTGTGTGTGTGTGTGTGTGTGTATGCGCGCACACGCGCTCCTGGGTTTGTGTGTGTTATGCAAGGATGTTAGAATGGCTACCCTGGGGAAGGAGGTCAAGAAGACATATCATGTTGCCCCTTTTCCCAATGATTGATAGAAGTATGCTAATGACAAAAAATGTTTTGAAAGTTAGAAAGCTGAAGATTAAAGAAAAGGATGGATATAAAAGGTTAAGCAGATCAGTGACACATTTTGATAAGACTACACATCACTGTGTTGGCAGCAATACAAGACAGCTGATGAGCCAGGAAGTGTAGCTCAGTGGTAGAGCACTTGACTAGCATGTACAAGACCCTGAAGCTGGGAGGACATGAAAGTGTGGAAGTCCCCTCCAAACTCCTCAATTGGTGCTTCAAAGGTTTAAAAGGACCAACGACTCTCTTTGTTCACTTCTTACCTGAGTTATGGACTTCTCTTGAAGTCCTAGTGTCAACCTTGGTGGAGATCATCAGAATCCCTAAGAGGAAATTCATGAGGACACCAAAATCACCAAGATTTCCGTACTTACTCAAGCTACTGAAAGCTACTGTGACTCCAGGGTGGGCATGGAGAGGACATGGAAAAAGAATCATTTTGTATTGTTCATCATTATTTCAAACACAAGACATTCACAGGAAGATATGAAGCTGAAGTGAGAAATAGGAATTGTGTAGGCATCATTAAGTCTTTTGGGGTATTGGCTTTATAACTAATCTCCATGGCAAACTATGAACAAAGCAAGTTACCAAGGTCTCAAAGGTTCAAGTGATAAATTGATGGCATCCAGTGCTCAGGCAGAAGTCACGTGGAAAGACTGGGTCCTATGGGACAAATGAAACTCAAAGGACTATAACAAAGAAAAAATTATTTTGAATTCCGTAAGAGGTTTTGTTTGTTCATTTGTTTTAAAGACAAAACATAAGGAGGAAAAAAAAAAAAGAAGGAAAATCTCAAGCTCTTGAAAGAAACCCCTTGGTCCTGCCATCTAAGAAGTCAGGGCAAGCATGAGCCAAACACAGAGTAAATGGCTTGGCATGCTCTCTGACCTCCACTCAACATTATCGGAACTGAAAGCTTCATTTTCGGAAAATGTCAAAGCTTCATCATCATGCATCTTATTTTCTCCTTGTTCTGCTGGGGGAAGCTCTCTACGAAGTGTTGAAGAAACAGATTTCAATCTCTCTCAGTTGAACCCAAGTTTCTCTCCCTACACCCGCAGTGAGCAAACAAACAAACAAACAAAAGACCTGAAGAAACAAGAGAGAAATCCACTGAAGAGCAAGAGTAACTGAGATGTTGTGTGGAGAAATCACAGCCAGGAAGAGGAGTTCTCTCATGATGGTGTAAGGGGTAGATCTCACCAGGCAGAACTGAAGAACCCACACCACATGAAAAGTAAGCAGAGGTGTGACAAAGAGGACCCAGTCATCAGCAAGGGAAGTTGAGGCCCACATAACCAAGTGACAGTAAAAGAGTACCTTTCATTTTCTCTGACCCCCCTAAATTTAAGCAGCCAATTTTTAATTGCATTAACACAGAAATTCATAGGGCTGGAGAGACAGTTCAGTTTTTAGGAGCACTGACTGTTCTTCTGGATGACCCACATTCAATTACCTGCAACCATTTGACAGTTCACAACCATCTGTGACTCCAGTTCCAGAAGGTAACAGGGCAGCAAAGATAAGATTTAGGTGTTAAGCCAGGAATATTGGAAGGGAGTGTGTGCTAGCTGTGGGGTGGTTTAGAAGTGCCCAACCACTGAGCTAGTCGAGGCATATCAAAATTAGCTGGTGTGTGTGTGTGTGTGTGTGTGTGTGTGTGCGTGTGTTTCATTCAGGGCTCGTGGCCTTCTGGGAGCCAAAGCAGATTAACTGCTACAATATTTGTTATAGAAGATGGGTGAAAGCCCTGCAAGCCTGCCAAGCTAGCATAAGAACCTTTTAGAATCACTCTATAGAAGTGTCAAGTCAGGGACTGGAGGGATAGCTGAGGGCTTAAGAGTACCTCTGCTCCTGATGAGGACCTGGATTCAGGTCACAGCTGACCATATAGCAGCTCACAGTAACTCCAGTTCTAGTGGAACCCACGCCATCTTCTTATGGCCTCCCTGGGTACCCACACTCAAGTGAATATTCACACCCACAAAACACACACACACATGCACACGCACATGGACACCCACACACAAGAATAAAATATATCTTTTTTAGATTTAAAAAATAAAAATGAAAATGTGCCAGGTCAAGTATCACAGTAAGTGTAACACCTAATAAATCTACCACATTCTCCACTATTGTCACCTATTATTATTTCTGTGTGCATGTGAATATGTTCATGTATGTGTGAGGTAAGTGTTGACAGTCTTGCTCAACTGTTCCCACTTTTATTTTCTGAGACAGGGACTTTCTCCAATCCTGAAGGCAACAACTGAGAAAGCACAGCTCACCAAAAGGGATGCTCACGTCTGGGATACAGAACCACATGCTCCTTTTACATGAGTCCTGTCCCAGGAATCCAACCTCAGGTCCTCAAAGTTGGTGTTAGTGGACACTTTACGCACTGAGCCATCTTCCCAGCCCTATTACTATTTCAGAGTTGTCATAGAGAAATTACTCTCAACTAAGGGTGATTTTTCCTCAGGAAATATCTGAAACATGTCTGACTGTCTGCACTTGAGTCTGCACTATTCTTCACACTCAGAACAAAGACCAGTGAGAGAGCCTCATCTTCATGTTTCCTCCTCATAACCCCTACACTCATCTTTTTCCCTCTTATAACTGAAATCTCCAAAGATATCTTTCCTGACACCCTCATGGACCCCCACTACCACAGCCTAGCCATGCCGGATTCGACTGCTTGTTATGACAAACTGTGCTCTTCAAAGACTTCTTTCCTTCCTCTGATCATTTATGAGTGAGGAATCTGTTATTTCAGAACTCAGCATGAAATACAGCCACCCCACACTCTCACTGGAATCACTGCTCTCTCAGGTTATGTATTACATACAACTCGCGTCTGTAAATTTAAAAGTTGTTATTTCTACTAAACATGTACATGCATGTTTTCTGAAACACGTATTTTTCAGCACAGGAAACTAACTCCATTCCAGCACTGTGTTCCATTTCCTTTAAGAGGAAGAAGAGGAAGACACCTTGAAGGTTCTTGGGCATGGCTGCTCCTTCTGCTGGATCAGAGTGGCTGAGGGGGTCTCAGGATGCTCACTGTTAAAGACTGAACGTTCCCAGTTGCCACAATCAACATGAGCCAGCACAGTCTCCTAAAGCTGTCAGGAAATCACTTTCCACATCAGATAGATGGTGATCCCATCCATGAGAAACCACCTCCTACCCTTATCCCCACCACATGCTTTCTACACATGGATCTTGGGGATGGACCTTCATTTAGCCCTTGCCAGAAGGTTCCTTCACTGAGAACTGGCAGAGGGATGGTCAGAGGGGCCTTAATTCCACATTGATGAAACTGTGTTCACATAAAGAAACTGTGGTCCAACATCGATAAACCAATAGAGCTATTTAAATCTACAAAGCTAACAGTTACAATAGCTGTAAAAGCTTCCCAATATCTGAAATTAATTCCTGCATTAAAACATCCCACTTCAAAAGACATATATCACACCTGTAAGTTGTAGCAAGATAAATCCGGGACTGGATGTGATAAATGTGAAGATTGTTGGGTTTTTAAATTAATAACTCTGTCTCCATCAAATTCTAAGACCATAAACAGAAATTCTAATAAATGTATACCCATGACCACTATTTTACAGACAAAATCTAAAATCAATTAATAGAATTCTTATTATTATATCTCCTGTCCTCCAGATCCATAAATCTCTTTTCTTCTTTAATGCGATCTCAAAGTACACCACATTATTCCCTTAACTTACATCTTAAGTCTTCCATAGTGCACTGTAGGAAAAGAGAACACGGGGTTTCCCACCTTTCATACAATAGCCTAGTTTATGAAATAATTTAACCGTCGGCCTATGAATAGAAAGATACTTTAAATGCTCTTCATACAATATGCAGCATAATCAACAAAGGTCAGGCTCATTTGAAGCTAAATATAAGTAAATTATTCAAGTAAAAATTTATGTATTAGGGGAATTTCTCCATGAGGAAAACATTTAAATAATTTGGTGTAAGAATATCCTCACATACATACAGAAATCAAAAGGAAATAAAGGTCAAAGACCACAACTCAGCACTCATTCCACTAAACATGGGCAACCTTCAGAACAAGGAAAGCCAGTTCTGGTGGTAACAGCCTTTAATCCCAGCTACTCAGCCAGCAAGGCAGGAAGATTGCAAGTTCAAGACCAGCCTTGACAACTTAAAAGGGAGATTTGTGTGAAATCAAAGAGTAAAAAGAGGGCTGGAGTTACAGCTCAATGGTGATGGTTTGCCCATCACACACAGGACCCTAGCTAGGTTTAATCCCAATTTTAAAACAAGAAAAAGAATGTAGTTTTGCAGTCTCTGCTTTCTAGCGCATATGTTTTGACAGCCAATGGTTATTTCATTATTATTTTTAAGTACAAAACATTCCTGTGTAATCATCACACTAAACAATGGATCTAGTAGGAACCTAGCTTCCTTTTCAAAAAGCAGACTGCACTTCCACCACTGATATCACGAGGCTGGACTCATAGACTCCAGCAAACTTAATGTAAAAATCATCCTTGAAAATGAAATCTCTTTTCAATAGGACTAAATTTTTTTCTTTTCTTTTTTTTTTTTTTTGAATAATTATAGGATTGAGAAAGAATCCAGAGACGGGGATAAGAAGAGCTAAAATAAGATTAACATCCTTCTGGGAAGAGAAGTGTAGTTCCCACAGCCTTCACCATCAATAGCTTCTAGACTTGAGTTCTAGTCACCAGGAACATGGGGAGATAGTCGACAAACAACACACAATCAGAACCAAGAACGTGGGGAGGCAGGCGCACAGTCAACATACAATGGGAACCAGAGTGACTTTGACAAGGCCCTAGAAATCCAACTGCAGGAAAATCCACACTCCAGAGTGGGGCTGGAATCCGAATGATCTCACCCCTTCTCAAGCTCCTCAGAGCCCTGCAGGCACACATGGAGATCTACAATGGAGGTCAGGATAAGTACATTACAATATAGTATGCTTAACCTGCTCTGTGAGTGGCTGCCATAAGTAACAAAATCTCACTTTCCAAAGAGAAAAGAAGATGGAGTCAGAGCTCCACAGAGTCAGGGGCTACATGAATTCAACCTTTAAACTCAAACTTGTACACGAGAGCTGAGGACTGATCTGGGAGAGAAACAGTGCCCTGCCATGGAGGAAGTTGAGGGCATTAAGGCATGGATAGATAACTTAGCGTGGACTTAGACCCATTACAGTGAGGCTCTTGCTGATCTGCATGGAGGTGAGGAGTATACTCCAGGAGCTACCTGTGGTTGCTGCTGTGTATATGTGCAACTGTATGTGTATGCGCATGTGTATGAGCGTGTGTATGAGCATGTGTATGAGCATGTGTATGAGCATGTGTATGAGCATGTGTATGCGCATGTGCATGAGCATGTGTATGCGCATGTGCATGAGCATGAGTATGAGCATGCGCATGAGCGTGTGTATGTGCATGCGCATGAGCGTGTCCATGTGCATGTGCATGAGCGTGTGCATGAGCGTGTGCATGAGCGTGTGCATGAGCGTGTGCATGAGCACGTGCATGAGCATGTGTATGAGCATGTGTATGAGCATGTGTATGAGCACGTGCATGAGCATGTGTATGAGCATGTGTATGAGCATGTGTATGAGCATGTGTATGAGCATGTGTATGAGCATGTGTATGAGCATGTGTATGAGCATCTGTATGAGCGTGTGTATGCGCGTGTGTATGCGCATGTGTATGAGCATGTGCATGTGTATATATAAAGATGCTAACACTTGATGAAAAGCTGGATGGTGCTGACCTTTCATTCACCATTCTCAGCTCTTCCCTTTTCTACTTCCCCTCCTACAGGTGATCCCAAGAAGCTGCTATTCCCTTCTCAGCCCTACAGTGATTTGAAAGATTTACAACTGGGGCACTGTCATTTTTCTCATGGTGCTACACACAGCCAGCTTACTCTTCAGGGACCTTCACAGTTAGTGATACTCACATGGATATTATCTCCTAACGACCTCCTAGAGTAAAGAGTTGACACCTGAAAGAATCATCAGGGACCTTGAAGTAAAACAATAATAATAAAAGCAATCCCCCATCTCTCTGCTGCAGACGCCATCATCTTTCATTGCCCTATATGTCAGAAGAGGTGGATGTCTCACCATAGTCAGACTGAGATCCATGCCCTCAACATTCCACAGTAGAGTTCTGGAATGGTCCACAAGCTGTACTGCCTACCTGTACTGCTTAAGTTTCAAAAAGCACTGAGCGCTCTGCTACTCACTAGACTGTAAGCATCAGCAATTCCTACACTATATGAATCTTGCTAGACAGACAAGAAAAGCCAACCTCTGGGGCAGATGGGAAAGTCAACCCTGACAAATCAAGAACTTCCAGGTTCAGTGAAATTCTCTCTCAAGAAAGTAGACAGAGAGGAAGAGAGGAAGATACCTGACATCAAACCTCCAGTATGTATATGTGTGCATCCATGTACACACACACACTCCACTAATAAAACATAAATCTGGGTGGGTAACAGCCTACAGAGTTGGAGTCACAATATAATGCTGACTGATAACCTAAAAGCAATCTAT
Source organism: Grammomys surdaster (assembly GCF_004785775.1). Taxonomy (NCBI): domain Eukaryota; kingdom Metazoa; phylum Chordata; class Mammalia; order Rodentia; family Muridae; genus Grammomys; species Grammomys surdaster. Next base: position 1,888,807 of record NW_021620456.1, on the reverse strand, counting down.
CCTGAAGCCTCTAAGAGAGGGTTGCCCAACCCTGGTCTTACTGCATTTAAGCCAGGTCATCCTTTCTTTGTGGGATTTATCTGCTGTAGAAGATGGAAGATTACACCCTGGGTCTCCATCTACCAACCACCAACTGCTCAGCAAACCATTCTGAATTGTAACAATCAGCATCTTCAGACTTTATACAAGTTCCCTAAGGAGATAGCTGGAAACTATCTCCATAAACCAATGGAAAGCTAATATTCTAAGGCATAATGCAGAAGCAGAAGGCTGAGGCTGAACTAAAATTAGGAGAGATTTTTTGGGGTACATCATTTAACCCTTCTGAATGAATCCTACTGCCTCTCCTTTTTTGCTTTTGCCTGGAATGCCTAGCCTACATTCACACTGGACTCAGCCAATCATCCAAACCCACTCTTCTAGTCAGTGACTGGCCGAAGCATGAGCGTGGGATAAGATCTAGGCAATGAAATATGAAGGTTGACTGGCCAGGGGGTGGGGTGATTTGAGAAGCAGTTTATGATATTTGCTTTGAGAAAGAAGACATGAAGGGCTGTACAAGTGTGAAGATCTCAGCTTGATCTCCAACACTCACATAAAAATTCTGTATGCAAGGCGAGGAATCCAGGCAGAAAACTCATGATACCTTCTGCAGCTATTCTAGACAACAGGCCAGCTCCAGGTTCAATGAAAAACATCTCAAAAAATATAATGGAGATAGACAGAGGAAGATACTCCTCCTCGCGCACGCGCACACACACACACACACACACACACACACACACACGAGGTACAAGTTAGGAACACCTTCTATTCATTCCTGTGCCCTATATAGCTCTGCCATTAAACCTCTGCAACTGAAGCCATATCTAAACCTTAAGGAAGTGACCTAGAGGCTGACAAAGCATGGAGAAGTACACCATGCCACCAAGGTGGCAGAGCAGGATCAGAAGGTACTCTGTGCTGCAGGACATAGCAAACTACCCTTACTGCTGAGCCCCACATCTGTGGTCTTCTGAAAAAGCTAAAACCTCCTAACTCATCCCCAAACAGTTTCAGATACTTAAATGTGCTTCTGGAAATAAGTTCTGTGGGATTAGGAGGGTGGGGGAACCTCCGTGGTACTACCAGCCTACCAGCTGCAGGGTACCACAATTCCCACAGGAAACAAACCTTGACCTGCTCTTTCCTCTACCTTAGGTGAGCTGTCCAATGGGCCTGAGTACAGAGACTTCCTTTTCACACCCTAGTGGATGCTGAGAGAAAGGGCCATCATACAGGAAAAGGATGTCATACGACAGCTCATTAGGAAGTGGTGTACGAACTAAAAGCCACAAGCCTTTCAGAAGGTGTCAAAATCTCATGTCAAGAAGAGACAGCCAAGTAATTACTTAACAACAGTGATAAGAAAATATTTCCCATTATCACAGAAAGTTCCCAAAGCAAAAACCTTCCAAACTGGCCTGGCTCATCTTTACCAGCACTTATCAAAAAGGCTGGTAGAAATTCACATTTTGTTCTCCTTCTAAAATTTCCCAATGGCCAATCAATACTGACTATACTAATAGCACTGCTAAAAGGAACAACAGTGTCTGAGTACTAGGACCTGGGAAACAGGAAAAAAGAAGAGCCTGCAGGAGGAAAATAGGCCAGTGAGAACCAGAGCAGAGCTTCCAAATGATGCCTTTGGGAACAGGAGTTTCAGGTAGGTTTGGGGAACTTTTTCATGCATTTAAAAGAAGGGCCTTCAAGGTAAGAATGTGAAGAGACATTCTTAAAGCTCAGGAAGTCTGGATCTGCTGCTTTCCCCACATCTTGGAAGATAACAAGATCATGTGAAGCAATGTAGCAGCCCCTCAGGCTCCTCCCTCCCTCCCTCCCTCCCTCTCTCTCTCTCTCTCTCTCAAATCTAGCAAGGCCTCAGTCAATAAAACACTTGCTGAGTTTCCTCATTCCTCAGTGCCAGCACAAAACTGTGTGTTGGCTGGGAGAAGGTGGATCCCCTAGCTGACCACCCAGGTCAAGGAGAATCCTGTATTGGCAAAGGAAAAGGTACAGATCCCAGGATCAGTAATGTGACACCCTGGGTTGTCCTCCTGCCTCCACACATGCACACATAGTAGAGATTCACAGGGGCTGGTAGAGGCTTAGTGTGAAGATTTATTTCAGGATCATGGGGACATCCATGTTTAAGGAAACAGAAGAAGCTGGAAGGTAGTTGGGGAAGGGGGCTGGACCAAGTGTGAATCCTAAGAGGTTGAGCTATTTATAGGGCTGAATGAGGTCTACACTGGGAGTTACAGCAACAGTAATATTGAGCTATGGTTTCTGAATCAGACCCTATACATTTCCCCAACTTTTAGCCCAGCTCCAGGCAACCCTGTACCCAATGATCTATCCACCTTACAGTCCTTTGGCTGTTTGATAGCTGGCTGGCTGACTGTTTCAACTTCTCTGTGACAGCTATACTCTCTTCAGAAGAAGTTTGACTGTGCCAGGCTAGAGCAGTAGTTAAACTATTGTTTAGATGAAACTGTTCTGTTTAGATGATTTTTCTTTAAACTGACCACATGTTTATAAAATCTTCAATGTACTTTACCAGGAAGTTTAACATATCCAAACAGAAAATGAGCAGTTCTGCCACATAGGAAAGACACCAGGAAATTATGGCATCAATATTATAAGAATCAAGGACAGTGTTCATCTATGAATAGTTGGCATGGAACCTTCTGTCCTGTAGGCTGATTTTAAAAAGGTAAAGATTAAAAGACAAGGTTCTACCTTATGCAGACAGTACTGCCGTATTTCTTAGCCTATCCTCCAGATTTTGGTGGCATAGGATGAAATCGGGTCTGGTGAAAAAGACAGCCGGTATGCTTTAACAACATGAAAAATGAGAAAGAAGGCACATGACTATTACTGCAGTTGATTCAAACAGGCTCAGACACCCTAACCACAACCTTGCAACTTATTTTGCTTTTTGAATTGAAGTAAACCAAGAGAAAAGTCAGTCTGGAGGAATACAGCAGATATTTAGTCCAGAGCAGCCTGAACTTTCCTAATCCAGTGAAACCATGATATCTTATCTGACTGCACTACCATGACCACTTCTCTAGGAAAGGTGACAAGAAGATACGGAATGGAAGTCCAAATTTGTTTAATAACCTGGAAAAGAAAAGGCTAATAAAGCGGTGCTCAGAATGATGTGAGCCAACAATATGTTGTCAGTGAGAATGCTCTAAACCATACCTAACAATGATGTGCAGGGCGAAGGGCAGGGCAGCTGCTTTCTCTCATCTGACACTGGGTTTATGAACTGAGCTGGGAACAATAAATGGGTGTGTGTTGTTAGGTATGAAAGGCAAACCTGTAGCCTTTAAGTAAACCTCATAGCACATGTGAATCCCTACTGTGTGGTTATTAGGCATGCACTGGGCTACATGTACTTTCCTTCTGAGTGATTAATCAAATCTTCCCTCTCACCCACAACAACCCCCTACCCTGCCCCTCAAGGAGCCAGTTTCAAAGGCAGGAATACCATTCTTTCACATTTATAACTAGGAGAAAAGATGTATGACTTTGATCCATCACAGATATGAAAAGTATATACTTCTATATGACCCTGTGCCTTGTGCAGGCCTACTAAATTTATGGGCTAATGAATATAAGGATTTATGTTATGTCAAAGTAAATATTGACCTTAGCTCTGCCCCGGTCAATATTTACTGCTTTACTCAATAAACCCTGATATTCATTTTCGAGCCAAGTCAATATCAGTTCATTAATTTCTGCATGGTTCATATCAGCATTTTATAAAATGTTTCACCTAAAAAATTAGGATACAGACAGTTAAAGAGCCCAAAGCGGTGTCTCTTCCCTTATGGCTACATTTATTTCCAGGGCTCTTCCTCCTTACATTGTACCCTCAACTGTTACTAGCAAAACTGCACGAATTTAATACAAGTCAGAAATCTATCCTGAGACACAATCTTCTTTTAAAATATGCGTATATTGGCATAGGAAATTGAAGCACTCTCGAACTATTTCTATAATATGCAGTATTTTCAAAACATCTGCACAGAGACAATCTCATTCATTTCTCAACAGGAACGTGTGTAGTCTCCACAGTTCTCAGTCTATTCACAATGGGATCGCATTATATATACAACAGCAGTATATACTGTGGTTTAACCCACTTCATTTTGGTGGCTACTTGTAAATATTTCAGCATGAGCTCCTACCAAAGGTCATAGAGACTGTCTTAACCTTGGAGACATGCACAAGTAGGTTCCTAAAGCCAGTTGCAGGAATGAAAGAATGGCATTACTCAACCTTGCACTATGGTGAAGCAGTGCTGTGCTTGCTGTCAAGCCTGACTAGTTTATATCCACAGAGCCCACATAGTTGTCTTCTGACCTACACACACACACACACACACACACACAAACCTCAAGAATAATTTAATATTTTTTAGTTTAGAGATGTTCCCCAAAGTCCACCAAAATACTCCAACAAAACTGGGAGCTTCAGGGTCAATTTAAAACTGAAATCTGGACTGATATATACCCATGTTTAAAGAGCCACCATAGAACCAAAGGAAATTTCCAACAAGAATATCACTTGAAACCAAGGCAGCCCTGGAAAAACGGTTCATCTTCCTTGGAGTCCCTCATGAGCATAGTCATGTTCACTTCTGATGCTCTACCTTACGAACTCTTACAGAGCCATCTCTGAAGAGATGATACCAAGAAACATTAGGGTAAAGGGGTTTTGTTTATTGTTTGTTTGTGTTGTTTAGAAAAAAGAACTCAAAAGTAAGAGAACAACAGAAAAATATGAGTTGAAAAAAAAAACTTCTTTTAAACAATCAGAGGGGAAAAGTCAAACTTGGCCAAGTGTTTGGAAACCCCAAGCATGTGGCACCATATTTGCCTTTAAATAGGAAGCTAGTGAATGTTGGGCCATGTGTGTTCTTGCTTACTCTATCTTGTAGCCAAAGATTAAACAAAAAGGAAACACCAAACACATAAGAAGATACAGTCTCACCTATAAGTTATTTGCTACCTTGAGGGCCCTCCTACCCTAAAACATTTATTTGAGAACATGAGAATAATTGCAGGTGATGGTGGTGCACGCCTTTGATCCCAACACTCAGAGGCAGAGGCCGGCAGATCTCTGAGACTGAAGCTAGCCCGGTCTACAGAGTGAGTTCCAAGACAGTCAGGGCTACACAAAGATAAAACCTCAACCCACCCTAACCCAAAAAATAACCAACAAAACAAAACCAACAAACATGAACACAGAAATAAAAGGATTATTCAGTTTCGACCCAATGAAATAAAAATGTAAAATACACTAGAAATATGGAAAAAATGACAGGCCTTGATAAGATTAAATCCAAGTTTTAAAATCATTATAACCAACCCATCCTCTCCTTCACATTCACTCATTTTAAATTAAATGTGATGCCATCTTGAGTCACCCCTTGCATCATCCTAGACAATTCATCTTGCTTTCTCTTCTGGGTCCAAATGGCCATGGACCTGAGGTGGTTTGAATAGGAATGGCCCCCATCAACTCATGTGTTTGAATGCTTGAGTCATTGGGAGTGGCACTATTAGGAGGTGTAGCCTTGTTGGAGTGGGTGTGGCCTTTTTGGAGGAAGTGTGTCAGTATGGAGGCTGGCTTTGAAGTCTCATATGCTCAATCCAGGACTAGTCTTCTGCTGCCTTCTGATCAAGATGTAGAACTCTCAGCTTTTTCTCCAGTATCATGTATGCCTGCATGCCACCATGCTTCTAGCCATGAACAAAACTTCCAAACTATAAGCCAGCCCCAATAAATGTTTTTCTTTATAAGAGTTGCTGTGGTAATGGTGTCTCTTTACAGCAATGGAAATCCTAAGATTGACTCTTCTGGGCTCTTTCCTTCTACTTCCCAAAGCCCCAGTGATAGGCCTCCTCATGACGAACACAGTCTCTTCTTCATATATGGGAGTAAAAGAAACATTCTCTGGAGTCTGTCATTATAGCCCAACACGTGGCATTCAGTAAGAAGTTCAAAATGGAGCAGAAAACAAACAAACAAAAATGACTTAAAAGCTGCAACCAAATTAACAGGGGTGTGTAGAAAAGATGGAAGTTCACTGTCAATAACGACGTGCTGTGGGAGAGGTGCATCAAGGCTGCACTGGGAACCAAGGCTGATTATATCCCTGCTCAACTCTGGCATTGTTTCAGCCAATCAGAAGCTATCTATTGCAAAGATGAAGTCTAGGGAAATTACTCCCTTAAGAGACCCTGTAGGAGGCCTCAGGAGAGCAGTAAATAATACAGCAATATTAACATTAAACCTCTAAGTTCTACAGGGCCTTCCATTCTTCCGATGACAAAAGCAGCCTTCTGTAGGCATGTGTATTTTGATTTACCCTGTACAGACATTCTTAAAAATAGGCATGGAAATGTAATTTTAAAGAAGTTAATTATATCCTCAGTTCACAGGGGAGCTCATTACTTAAAGGGCTCCAACGGCAAAGTCTTCTGTAAATCACCCACTCTTTTATCTGAATATCAGAGCCCTTAGTGAGCACTGAAGCATTGGGGCTCTGATGCAGAGGCTCTCATCTGTCTGTCCATCCATTTGTCCAGCTAAAAAAATGAACACTGAAGCCTGACGTGGAGGCACATTCCTATAATCCCAGACTCAGGAGGCCAAAGCAGCATGAATTCAAAGCTAGCTCTGGCTACATGATGAGACCCCTGTCTCACAAAGAGGCATTGAATCTGCAAAATCAAATGAAACACAATGCATGGCAGAGGGAAGAAAGCTAAAAGCTATAATCTGTGTCCTCAAAAACTGTACATTTAACTGGGGAAATAAGCCACACACCTACACAGAGAGAGACATGCTTGTGGAGTAGAGTGCAATTACGAGCCAAAAGAATACCAGGTCTTCCAGTCCAAGGTAAAAACCCAAAATCCGTATGTATGCTGCAATGCTTGACACCTGAACTTCACAGCCATCTGTAGGGCAGTCCTTCATTTCCATTTTACAGATAATTATAAAAAGATGTTCACTATGCACTGGCCAAAAACACAGAAGCAATATCTGTTAGATAATCCTGTTTGACCTTCAACTTGCTCAAGGACACAACTCCCCACAGCGAATTTTGGCAGTGAAATGTTTTGATTTCGGATTCCTCTAAAGATGGCACCACTGCTACCCTTACCCTGACTCATTTAATTTCTTTTTACCCAAAAGAAAGTATCAAAGATGCAGAGAATCCAGAGTCAAAGATCACACAGCCTGGTTTCCTTCCAGTGTTTGAAAGGGAAGAGCCAATACACATAGGTTTAGAAAGATACTTTACAGTTCCACTTGGACTGCTTCCAGATTTGTTTCTTATTTCTCTTTCTTGGTCTATCCAACATATGGTATTTTTATGTAAAAAAAAAAAAATTACAGAAGTTCTGAGCACTCTCCAGAATTCATAAGCTGTCATCACCTGAAGTTACAGAGAAATTTCTACACCTTCATTGGGATAAAACTACAGAAGACAAATTGTTTTAATATTTCTAATGAGATACTTGAGAGGTCTGCATTTTTTTCTCCTGGTGTAATCCTTCATGAAATTCCTCATAAAGATAAAAAAATCCAAAGATAAAAAAACATCCTGAAATGATAATTTTAGTCTCCACAAATAGCATAAAAAACCAATGTCTCACTTTTGATGGATGAAGTCTTCACTTACTATAGAAACCTTGACAATAGCCAAGTAAGAACTAGAGGTAGAGACCTATCTCTGAATGACTATAATCAGAGTACTATGGGCTCCCTCAACAATCAGTTCTGTGTGCCAAAGTTGAAGGAATTCCACAAGCCTATCAATTGACACTTTATACATCAAATACAGAGGTCTGTAGTATTCCAATGAATCAGTGGAAATTAAGCAATTATGGTCATCCTAGAGTGAACACAGAAATGTGCACATTCTACTACTGAAGTTCAGTAGTGGCCCTGGCTTAAGAAGAAGCTAACCCCAGCTCAAAACTTAGCCTCTGAAGTGACTGTGTGGGACAGCCTGAGAATAATTAATTACATCAGCACTGTCTGCTAAACTCCACCCCACCAAATGGCAAGGGATGGAACCCAGAGACTGTTTCCTTGACCCATCCACAAACACAACCCACCTCATTCACACTGTCTCCTCAAAGCCCTTTGCCTAAAAAGGAAGATGCAAAGACCATCTGCAAGAAGATGATCACAAGAAAAACCAAAGATGGCTTCTGCACCCTGGGTAGCTCCAAATGAGACAAAGACAAAGCTCGGCTCAGAACCCAAACTACGTAAATGTGAGGAGGGCCTAAAGACTTTTTTCCGTGAAGGGTCAGATAATAATATTCTTCATTTTTCCACCCAAAGTCCTTAGTTTTGGAGGTTGGTGAGACGGCTCAGTGGGCCAAGCACTTACTGCATAAACCTGATGACCCTGGGTTCCATGTATGGTGGAGGAAGAAAACTGACTCCCAAAGGTTGTCCTGTGACTATCACAGATACTGAAGCACATGCAAGTGTGCACACACACAAACGTGCATGTCATATCCACACACAATAATTATATATCTTAATTATAGCTAATTAAGTAATATTTTATATTTGCGAATATATATATATACCCTTAGCTTTGAAGCTGTAGTGAAGCACCACAGACAGTACTCAAAGTAAGTAACAAATATGGCTATATTGTAACTCTCATGTACAAAGTTGGGCAGAAGCCTGCAGCTTCTCCACCTCTGAACTCACTGATCTTTTCTATAAACTTCAAGGGCAAAGCATGTAAATCTGTGCATGATATCGCCGTTCCTCAGCCCACAGTACTGCCTAGTGACTACAGGGAAGTGTGATGGCTCAAGAAGAGCTTCAGGAACACTAACAATGAGTAAAAGAGAAACAGAGTCACGAGCAGCCAAGTACAGTCCTTGATGACACTGCACTAAACAACTGACACAGGTCATCTCCCGTCACGTGCACAACACCCTAGGAAGAAACCATTGCTTATTCCAGCTTCCCAGAGGGAAAAACCGAGGCTCTGAACAATTAAAAGTCCCTCCAAAATCAGACTCGGTGCTACCAGGTTTTGACACAGGTCTATACATGTGTATAAGATTCATACACTACATACTATAGCCACACCCCTCCCCAAGGACAAATGGCAATAACCTAGGAGGAACTAAATGGATCACAGAATTAGAGGCGTGAGGTTATGATCTGATCCATTAAACTGATCTTTCAGACATGGCTAATTTACCTTTGCTAAATTTAAAAATGCCTTACAACAAAGAGCCTTACTTTTCTCAAGCTAGTATTTTAAGCAGCATTTATACCTCAAAGAATATCCCAGGAGTGAAAATCCCACAGACTGCTGTGGTTTTAAGCACCAGCCTAAAGTGTGGAAAGCTAACAGATGCCAAGTCCTACTGTTTCCTGCCCTTCCTGTGTCCATGGGCAAATACTGGGCAGCACCTCTGAGAATCCCCAAATCTTCTTGAGATGAGAACCAATCCTGAGCCGACTCCACAAAAGAACCACTCTGATATCCTTGGATAATGGTTTCAACATACATAGGATGTATATGGGGCGAACATTCTGACTCAGGTGAGTATAGACACAGTGAACAAGTGCAAAATTCTACAGTCTAAACTCTAAATCCTAAAGGCATTGTATAAAATCATTTTTGGGTGTTCACTACAAACAAACTATAATATCCTGAACAGACTTGGGCCCTACCCTGAGACACTTTAATGTGTATGTGTAAAAATCTAACACTTGAAAGTCTGCCAGACCCAAGAATGTCAGATGAGGTGCTCAGAGTACACCTGAACTCTGTCTCCTTCCTCTGTTCCTCTTTCTTTCATTACACCTAACAAGTGGCTTGAGAAACTCCTCCAAACTGGTCAGATCCATCAGAAGGTTCTTCATGGACTGTCTTACCTGAACTGGGGAGTAGGGCGTGAAGGGTCCAGGGTTGGAGGATTGGGAGCCAATTTACCAAAGCAAGACTTGAGGGACTATAGCCTGTGAACATTATCCAGCTGGCTACCTATTCTTGCACAGCCTGTGAAGGAAGACTGCATCTGAACATATTTAAAAGCTCAGTCTTTAAAAAAAAAAAATCCAAGAGAAAGTATTTCCTTGTTACAGAACTCAAATTCCAGGCCTCATAAACAAATCCATCACAACATGTCCAGGTTTCCAGTATCATCTGGGCCACTCTGGTGCTGCTCTGGCAGGGATGATTGCTACAGCAAAGATCCTTGTCTGCAAACAGTCTAGAATATTTATGACCTAGATCTTTCCAGATAAGTATAAGTGTGCCAGTCCCTAAACATGAACTATCAGCCTTCAGCTGAAGGCAGAACCCAAATCCAGACACATACACTCTGCTACACTGGAAGAGAGGACTGAGAACAGAGGTAAGGGAATCAACAATGGCCCCAATTCCACTCACCTCCCCCTGCCATACTTAGTAATGGGAAAAGTTTGGCTTCTTCATAGCTATTTGCAACAATGCCCTATAACTTCCAATTTCCTGCCTAACTGCATTATTACACTAAATTGATGAACTGTAAATAACAGGCCACTTTACGCCCCTTCATGACTGATCCCACGCCAGAGAGTACACAATGATAAATTTTCTTTGCATGTCTTGGCAAGAAGCTGTGTCTATAATTTTGACCTCCGTCTCCCAATTTCCTTCATTTATCAGAAAATGGTGAGAGAAGGCTCTAATTGGATAATTCAAATCACAAAGAAGGAGGTGGGGTGGAATTCTTCACCATCACTGTCTGTGAGCAGCCAAACAAAACAGAGCTGGCCACTCTCCCTGCAAGGGCAGGAGATTTATCAGCAGACAAAAGAATGCAAACCGCCAACAGATAAGAGGTAATTAAAGATCAGGTCTATAAATTTTACACTGACATAAATTTAACAAGATTTGCAGGTGGAGATTTGGGATTGAAAAGGAAGCCCTGACTCTGAGGAAAAATGCAGCAATTCCATATGCAACAACACTGCACAGTATGGATTTATTATGAAGAGTAATACTCAGGCCTCCAAGCTCTCTCAAACAAGGAATTTGAATTATTCAGTGCCACAGTAATTTGAAAGTGGCCTGTCTTCTTCAAGTACTCCTCCTTAATTTTCTATGATCCGTTTTCCATAAATTTTGAGTTTTAACATCTCTTTTAAAAATAACAATCCACCTAGTGTATTTTTCTAGTTAGCTAGTTAGTTAGTTAGTACATAATCCAGAAAGGTCTCTAAAGGCAAGGAAGTTATTTCTAATGTAATATGCACTAAAATTATAACAATGCATTCTCATTTCACTGTCTCAAAGGTGCAAAGTAAAACCGAGCTTGGTCGGAATGACAATTATGGTCAAGAATGACAATAAGGTCAACTGGTGAGACTTGAAAATACATTCAAATTTCTTGGGCGATGGCAGAGAGACCCCACTGGCTATCCAATGCTTTATGATGCTTAGCTGGCCTTCAGGGTTATCACATGTCCTAAAGCCAACACTGTCTCTCAAAGAGTTACAAGTCTGGTACAATGACACATTAACAAGAAAACTTCAAGGACAGACACATAGTGGTTGCCATGTGGAGTGTGGGTTTTCAAGATTGGGAAAGGAGGTAAAAACTTTCAGGAAAAGCAGGCTTAAATATTTCAACTTTTAACAATGCAAAGATTTCTTGAACAAACAAGAAACAGGACTCAGGAAAATCTTGATTCTGATTTTTTTTTTTTTTTAAACCTTTCCAGGGCACTAACCAACACAGCTGGACTCACCAGAGTACGCCCAATAGGGGTCTCCTGACGCCTTTCGCCTGCGGATCTGCACTGAGCTGCCCTGTCTGCTCTCCTGCAGGGTCCCCACGTAGCCTTCAGTCAATGCTGGAAGAGAGGGAGAAGACAGTGAAACAAACATCAGGACACAGGACAAAAAAATAAAAATAAAAAAATAAAAAAGGATATTCAGACTCACACGGCACGGTAATTTATAAAACCACAGGCCTTAGGGGCTGTCTAAATAGAACCTCCATTTTGTTTTGTTGTGAGGTAGCTTGTGCCTATAATCCCAATATTTGGCTGAGGCAGGAAAACTGTTTCCTGTCCTAGGCTAGCTGGGTTACAGAGTAAGAGCCTGTTTCAAAAGATGGGGGGGGGGGGGGGAGGGACCAGAGAGAAACTCAAAGCAAGGCATTACCACATTTACTGTTCATATTAATAACGTCCATGAGGTTTTATGTTTGGATTTAGGTTGCAGTTTGTTTGTTTTGAGATAGTATCACTCTGAAAGCCCAGGCTGACCTGCAACTGACCTTGTATATCAGGCTAGCCTCAAACTCACATCCTCCCCACTGTGATTACAGATGTAGGGCCCAGCCAAACCTTTACTAGTTACTTGATATACATTATGTTATTAGTCTACACAACATCAAGTATGGATACAAAAGTCTTAGTGATAAGAAATACACTTCAAGAAATGAAGAAACTTCTACTTGCCTAAGGTCAGATCATCTTTAGAACCAAAATGTGTGCTTTGGATTCTAAGTACCTGAATACATGTGTGTTCTGGGTGTAAAAAGCCACCTGGGCCCATGTGTTCTTCCTTGTTATCTGTCACATATGGGAGGAGGGGTGGGGCTTCAGGTTCAGGGACACTCACTAGGCTTCAGTGTAATAAAAAGCACATATGGGAACTAAGAGCCAAGCAGATGCATCAAAACCAGGGCCTTTGCACTGGAGCCTCCTCAGAGTGAACACCCATCTTCAGTCCACAAATATTCCCTGTGGTCCTGAGGACAGCAAAGCACAAAATCTTCCACTACCAATGCTCCATAGGAAATACTGCATAATGGACACCCACTTCTGAAAACTCAAAAGGAATCCAATCCACCCAACAAAAGCCAAAGGATTCTCTACTGCTGTGGAGAGCTTCCATCTGCCCACTCCAGCATTCAAAACCCATCCCTCCTATCCTTTCCATCTGATGCAAATTGCCTCTGGTGATGAGCCTACACCTGAACGCACAGATGTGTACAAAGACGAATATCACAGGTGCCAAGATCCCAAAACAATACACATCATGCACCTATATTAATATTCAAATGCACCCAAACAAAATCAAATCTGCTTTCAGGAAGAAAAGAAAATGGTTAGGAGAAACATACATTTGATTTGAAACGAGAATCGCAAAATGGGAACTACCATATATTTTCTCTTCAGATCAGTCAGCAATGAGGGTGCCCAGGTATTAGATGTGATGAGAATGTGTTGGCCAATGAAAAACACTTCAACTGCAAAGACAAGCTTAAGACTTACTCGAACCCAGGGCTGGAACACAGATGCTCCTAAGATGAGCCCTCAGAGGAAAAGTAAACACAAGAAATTCCAAATGCAAATGGAAAACCTGCTAGCACTTCTGTGTTCACTAGTCCTGAATGACAAAGTCAAAAAGAAAAAAAAAAATCTGTCATTGCTCACTGTAACCTGCAAGGAAAATGTTGCCACTCACCATCCATTCATCTGTAGATGAGCCACTATAGAGCATGGTTCTTACAGGAAAGCATCCCTCTCTGCTCACTCACGCTTTCCCCACTAAACCACACTGAACAATCAGTTCTTTTTTTGTGCATATTTTAAATATTTTAACGTGTATCTGTCTACTGTGTTTCCTATAATGCTTCAAAGCCCTTCCTCTTTGTATCAGGACAATGAGTATAGCAGCATCCTGACAATGTAAGCAGTAAATGCCATTCTCTTGGGGTTTGCAGTGTTATCTCTGTTTCCTTATCTGTAAAATATGAGCTGTAGAGGATATTCCAGAAGATAACAGGACTCTGTGAGCAGAGCATCTAACTCAGTTCCAAGCCCAACAGACCAAATGATACGGGAGTTTACTCTTAACTGGCCTCTTGCTGGATGCAGAAGAACTTGCAGGACGTTAACTGTTTAGGATGTAAGAAATTGGAGGACTGTCTCAGCTGCAGCCCACTAAGATGATTTTGTTCGTTTGTTTGCTTGTATTTGTTGAAAGAAAAGGTCTCATAGAACCCGGAGTGGCCTCAGTCTTCTGGTGCCCCTGACGTTATGTCCCAGTTTGGATTACAAGTGTGAAGTTCAACACACCCAGCGTATGAGGTAACAGAGAATAAACTCTGTGCACGGTAGGCAAGTGCTCTTCTCCCTGAGCTACATTCTCTGGCCCATGCCCAGTTGATTTCTAGAGCTTTCCCTCCTTTCTCTGTGAAGGATGTCTGAGCTCGCTGGTGGATGAATTCTCAGAAATTGTCCTGGGTGTTTAGTGGGTTCCCGGTCCAGTTTTTATTTTCTTCTGCTCCAGTAAACTTTACTAAATTTAAATTTGAACTGCTCTAGAGGCAATTTCCCTCAGCAGCGTAAGAATAGAGATTTGCTCAGTACATAGTCACTGTTTCAGTAGCAACCATAACCCGTTCTATCTATCAATCTATCGTGGAATGAACAGCTACCCAGGCACCTCTATCTCTGCCAACACGTGGGCTGGCCCTTTCTTTCCTTAAGCCATTGAATCACCAAACCCCAGCATCCATAAAAAACAAAAAAACAGAAACAAAACCAAAAACAAACAAAAAACCCTGTGATGAAATCAAGCACAAGGGTATCAGGCAAGCAGTCTTCTTTGCTTGTGGGCATACTAGACATAAGCTCCTGAAGATGTTGGGATATGATCCCCAAAACAAAGGGTTAGGTGAGGATCAAGTATGGGCTCAGCAGAAGCTAGAATAACAACAGAACCTGGAGCTAAGCCAGGAGGTAAACCATAGAGATCAATTCTTGTGATAGCGTTAAGTCCAGACCAGAGCCAAGTAGAAGCCAGCCTGACCTGAACCTGTAGACTTGGAGAGTTACAGTGAACTGACTAGAAGACAAAACTGTCTCCTGTCATTATGGAAACAGCCATGTAATGACAATGCTTTATACTTTAAACCAGAAGCTGCACATCAGCTACCCAGCATATCGGATATTTACATTACAACTCACAAGAGTAGTAAGATTACAGTCATGGAGTAGCAATGAAAGCAACTTTATAGTCGGGGGTCACCACAACATGAAAAACTGAATTCAAGGGGAGCAGCGTTAGGGAAGATTGAGAACCACTACTTTAATCAGTCACTTCAACTTCTGATCATCAATTTACGTCTCTACAAATGGCCTCTTGTGCTAAAAGAGGTAGGATTCTCCACACAAGGGTGAACTGGTTTTGTAAAATAGAATTCACAGATAAATGACATAAACTTTTCCAAATTCTGTGCCTTGAAATTCAAATTGAACTGTTTTGAAGTAGGATCCAAATAATAATTTTAAATGTCCTAGATTTTTGTTATATTTTGTTTGGTTTGGGGGGCAGAGTACAGCCAAAAGTCACCCGCTGCCTCCACTGCCTTAAACCACTGCTCATGTATCAGAAAGCACAAACACTGAAAACACACAGCAAGACAGAAGGACCTAGCAGGCTGGCCTTTGGGGAAGCAACTCCAAATGATCAGGGGAGAAAAGCACTCTATTACCAGGCACCACGCTCTTTCCAACAGAAGTAGCTAAATTACTTTTCCTTTTGATTGTGTCTGTCCGCTACATGAGATTCCCTATCCCGGCCCCAGATAACAACGATGGACTCATGTATTGATGAGTATTGATGTATTGCATAAACTAAAAGAAAATGATGTAAAGCCCTCACCTCAGTCATTCAATCAAGGCTTTTATATTCATTGAATACAAACATTAAAAATCAAGGTGATTTTTAAAATGTATTTTTTAAAACTATTTGAATAGCAGTCAAAATGTATACACTGTATATAAAGCAACTTAATATTTTATTGAAGGAACAGAGGTTTGCGAACGGTAACAATCTGTGGTTCCCAAGTAAAGCTACAGAGTCAGCACGCCAAATTCAATCAATTTTAATACTCCGTCCTCTCCAGAGCTCCAACAGCCAAGCAGCAGCATGGTACTGCTATAGTTTGGCTATGAATCATCCTATTGATTTTCAATATCTTCTGTGCAGAAAATTAAATTATGCAAATGCATGCCTTTACGGATCCTTACCTTAATGTGAAATTACATACTTGCTTATGTCAGCAACTTAATTACACAATTAAAAATGGAGCGTGCTTATGAAAATGTGTGGTTTCATTCTTCAGAACAGACAAAAAGTGTAAATCTGCCTATGGTTATCATTTGGATAACAGGAAGGAAGAGATGGTGCTATGTGAACATAAACTCCAGCAAGTTCTACAACCTAGCCTCTATGGCTTATGGATCTGGAGTTATCTGTCAGCTGAAAGCATATTCGAGCTTTTTGTTGTGTTATGCATAATCCACCAAATTGCTGGGCCAGTTGTACCCAACACTGAAAGGTCCAGTGGTATACATGGATATACATACATTCTGAAACAGGTCAACTCTAACGTCACTGTAAGCAACAAATACATATCCCCCATTGGCTAGCAAACCTGAGCAGGAAGAATTTCAAAGTCTAGCAGTCTTTGAGAGTCTTGAATGTATAATAATGGAATGGGTTTTAGAGGGACAAATCCAGAGCCTCCTAGTATCCCAGTCTACCGGTCCTGACAAGATGAAAGCGGAGCTTTAAAAACCAACAGTATTAACTAGCCAATGGTGCTCACATCTCACTCAGCAGGCGGAATCTTAAGTCAACTTGGTTGCTAGGCAGAGTGCTAAATGAGTGGCAGGCATTTTCATCGGGGAGTTCTCAAAAACTCCATCTCCTCTCAGAACTTCTACCGAGCCTACCTCATTTCCAGCCGAAAGTGAAAAAGATAAAAAGGTTTCAGGCCCAAAGGCCCAATCTCTTCCTATAAAAATATCCTCTGAGTTACCTATTACTGAAGACATCAAGGAAACAGTTTCCTGTGTGCATGATTTAATTTCCCACAGCTACTGGACACAGTTTATAAGAATAAATGTTTGTACTCAGGGAATATAAAAGTAGATGTGTTACCCATCTCCTTAACTGGATCTTCAGGAGGGTTCTGTGTACTCTGAGAGTTTCACAAAAACATGGTCTTGGGGGAAGAACTTGAATTTTCATTAACTCTTCTGTGTTAATTTGTGTATGAACATCTTATTCTTTCAAAAAGCTCCCTTCAACACATTAAGCCACAATTTGACATAGTTGGCTTTTTTTAAAAAAAATTTGCTTTCATTTGTGTATGTGTGTGTGTGCGCGTGCGCATGCACGTGTATGCCTCCCATGTATATACCTGTAGAGGCCATAAGAGAATGTCATAATGCCCCTGGAGCCAGTTATAATAAGCAATTGTGAACCACCAAACCTGTATGCTAAGAGCCAAACTAGGGACCTCTGCAAGAGCAGTAAGCAGTACTAACCACTGAACTGCCATCTCTTGGACCAGATGTCTTCTCCTAAATTTCATTGTTAGAAGCAAGTCTCTCTGAGACTGTAAGAAACAGAAATCAAATTGGGTGTGGTGATGCACACCTTTAATCCCAGCACCTGGGAGGCAGAGATAGGCAGGTCTCTATGATTCCAGGCCAGCCAGGGCTACATAGAGAGATCTCGTCTTAAAAATAGGAAGGAGGGAGGGAGTGAAGGAAGGAGAGAAGGTGGTGGATTGAGTTGTCATGAAGAGAGCTCTTCCCAAATTGTAAAGGCATGACTATAATTATACAGTTCATGACATGTCTTCTTTACTATAACTGAGAACTGGAAGTGGGAGATGTCCAGCAAGAAAGGATTTCAGAAGCACTACCACAGTGCCTTTACAGTATACTCTGTCTTCCTGGTTTGAACCAGTAATGTCCACTTTACCTCTGCTGAGTCACACAGAATCTGAAATATGATCTGGCATAATCTGATACGAAGTCCCAGCTTGTAGGCAAACACAAGCACACACAAACACATATACACATACATCCACACAAACACATACACACACACACACACACACACACACACACTCACACACACACACACACTGAAGGCTTAATTACTGTGGTAGTTTGAATATGCTTGGCCCAGGGACTGGCACTATTAGTACATGTGGTCTTGTTTGAGTAGACATGGCTTTTTGGAGGAAGTGTGTCACTGTAGACTGGGCTGTGGGGTCCTATGCTCAAGCCCCAACTAGCACCAAAGAGTCAGTCTCTCTCCCAGTTGCCTTTGGATCAAGGTGAAGAGCTCTTGGCTCTTCCAGCACCATGTCTGCCTGGATGCTTCCATGCTTTCTGCCATGATGATAATAGATTGAACCTCAGAAACTGTAAGCCAGCTCCAATGAAATGTTTTCCTTTTAAGAATTGCTTTGGTCATGGTGCATGGTGTCTCTTCAAAGCAAATAGAAACCCTAAGACAGTCCCTAACCTTGGGATCCAATCTTAAAGAAGTGACTGGATCCTGAAGACACTCACTTCATCAAGGGATAGAACCGTTCATGACTTTATAACTAAATGGGCCGGCAGGAAGCCTGACTTTGAAAACACAGGTCTGTGGGAGGCAAGATTTTGTTAAGCATCTTGTGCCTCCACCTTCTGTGATCTCCTCCCCTGCTTTCTGAGTGTCAGATGTCAGAGACTTTGTTCCTCCAGTTCAAGGTTTCTCTCCTCACAGCCCAGGAAAAGGAGAGTCCACTACCCAAGGATTAAAACCTCTGAAACCACAATCAAAAACTAATCATTTGTTCTTCGAAAGTTTCTCCCAGGTATCTGTCACAATGAGAAAATGTTAATGGCTATCACTAATGGTCCCATAAGAAACAAAGGTGACACAGCATAGAGGCTAACTGGATTTATAAGAGCACCCCCAAATTCCTTCAAAACATGCTTGCACATCTAGTAGCCTGCACATGAAGGTAGTTTTTACCTAAACTAGATGCTCAATTCTAGGGCATGGTAAAGGATGTGGGGGTCTAGGAGAGGAGATTGACTCAAAATTGAAAACATCAAAACAACTGTTTGTGGTTCCTCCCATGGACAAATAAAACTACACAGGGTGAGGGACGGAGCGAGGATGAGCAAGCCTCGATCTTCTACTCACGTCACTAAAATGAAGCAATAGGCCCCTTTCATCTTCATCTGCAGATTCCAATGGTGGCGAACAAACAGTTAAGCAGGCTGTTTATGTCTATTATAACTCCTCATACAACAAACAAATTAAAGATCCCTCAAGTATGATAAAATCAGGCACAATTTTCTCTAAATTTTAAAGAGCATTTAAGAACATTAAACTCCACACAATAGTCTAAAATGAATATATCTTTATCCTTTTTATGCCTACAATGAGCAAATGTATCAAATTATAGTTAAAAGTAATTAAATATTCTGACGAGTCTCACAGTTCCTTTGTGCTATGTTTCAATTAATTGTGGTAAAATGTACTTGGTGAGTGTCCCAAAAAGCAGAATCAAGAAGTGCCCCTCTTAGCAGCTAGGGTGCTACAGACTGTTCTAGCTGTTGTGTGATACCAAACCAACCTCAAATACAATGGATTCTATTACAGCAGATTGTCTATTTCATCGTATTCAAATGCACCTATTGTCCAAACCACAAAGAATTGTTTTTCATTATCTAACATGATAAAGAGATCTAACACACACCCATGATTTCTTTTTATATAAAATAAATCATTAGAACTCAAGGCAATTCTAGGGAGCAAGGGATCACACCATAGAGTTAGGTCCTACTGGGCAAGAGAGACACAGAACGGCCTCATAAAACTGAAATAAGTCAGGGAGAGAAGCAAAACCCTGACTGACTATAATATGAGCCGTTTTCCAGAAGGCAGAATCTATTGTCTTTTAAATCAAGACTAGAAAAATTAGAGCTACCCTTTGCTATAATTAACTGAGCCATGCTTTTAGAAGTTCAAAGACTAGAAGCACTTTCCAAAACGTCTGAGATATATACGGAATGCTTCAAAAGCTGACTCTTCCCACAGTTTGATAACCCCTTGCAGAGAAAATCTGAAGGAGAAAATTCCCTGTCACAAAGACACAATCCTGAAAAGAAAGACTGGGTTCTTGGCTTCAAAGACTTCGCAGCGCTGGACAGAGGTGAAATGAACAGCTCCCCAGGCCTGCGTTACAATAATACTCTGGTTCCCAAAGAATGAGTCTTGCAACTCTGTAGTCTAAGCAAGAAAATGAAGACTTGTCACAGTTAGCATCATGGTCACCTCCAATGCTACAGAGATGTCATAAATTTTCAGTGATCCACAAAATGGCAAATACAGCCAGTTCATACACTGGTAGCCACCAAGCTGAGTACAGCTACCCACCTAGATGTTTTATTTTACTAACAGAGTGTGTGTGTTTGTGTGTGTGTGTGTGTGTGTGTGTGTGTGTGTGTGTGTGTGTACACCCAGCATTGGAAAACCCAAGAAAGAACCCCAATATCCATCTTATCCAATTGTACTGGGAGTTGATTCCCAACATCAACAATATGATGTGTGAGGAGTAGGTGCCTGTTTAGAGACGGGCCTTGAGATACGGAGCTCATTGCTTCTCTATTCCATCTGACCATTTGACCTGAAATAATGCCCCATGGCCATCTGAGTTTTCAATCACAGCCCAGTCTATCAGGTGACGAACCATGGAAAATTAGGGTCATGAAAAGGAAAGGGGTTTGTTGTTCAAGCATAAGAACTGAAGTTCAAATCCAGACCACGCACACCAGTCACCCAAGTGCTAACAGTGAGGTGGAGACAGAAGGATTGCTGAGGCTGAGAGACCCAGTCTCAAGGAAATAAGGAAAAGGTAGAAAATGACAAAGCAAGATACCCTGTATGAAATGGAACTGAGGCAGGTGGCCTTGATGACAAGCTGAAGTCATTACCTATCCCTGTCCAGACCAAGACACTAGGTGTGGACTAGGAGCGGAGGGTTGGGAAGTTCTACAGAAGCTAAACTCTGGAGCTAGATACATTCATTTGAGCAAATACATGCCTACCTGGTTTTTAAGTTTACCTGGCTTCTCTTTTCTATGAACCCACCGCTGCCCTTTTCATCTAAGTGGAGATGGATCTAAAAAGGAATTTCAGAAGACCTAGAGTATGCTTTGGTGGCAGAGCATTTGCCTAGCATGAAACAGCCCAAGTCTGGTATCTACTACCACAAAAGCAAAGAAAATATTATGCAGATCAACATTTTAAAGCGATGAACGCCAATGCAGATTCATTTAAAATGCAGATACATTTATAAAGACACCTGGAAGAGAAAGAAGCAGTAGCAGAGATAGAAGCTCAGTGGGTAAAGGCGCCTCCAGCCCTGACAACCTCACTTCCATCCTCTGGTGAAGGAAGAACCAAACTGCTCCAAGTCATGCTCTGGCTCCTTCATGGCACCATCACACACACAC
Organism: Grammomys surdaster; assembly: GCF_004785775.1. NCBI lineage: Eukaryota > Metazoa > Chordata > Mammalia > Rodentia > Muridae > Grammomys > Grammomys surdaster. The sequence goes on along the minus strand of NW_021620456.1, from coordinate 1,867,366 downwards.
ACACACACACACACACACACACACACAATTTCAAAACAAACAAAACAAACAAACAGAAAGAAGCAATAATAATGCCAACTACACATTTTCTTAATACTATACTCTGCATAAAACTATACCTGCTTGTGTCAAACTGTTTCTTAAATATGTCTACATCCAAAGATTAACCAAGCTCTAGGACCGTATCGGAGAAGTTTCTTTGTAAGTGAGCAGTGAATAACAAAGAGCCTGACAACTGGTAGAGTATGGAGGGACTGTGGAGTCTCTGGCATAAATGGGACATATAGACCACATCCTCTTCTCCCAAAGCTCAAAGAACATAAGGAAAGGAAGAGCAATAACCTAGGAGCAGGAGGTGTGAGGACACTGGTGTGAAACAGGGTCCTCCTGACATGACGGGACTCATAAGCTCACAGCAGCCACGGCTGCCTATATAAGATCAAGCCAGGCAACATTCCAGCATGGGTTGGGGAATAGCATAGGAGCTCACACTCCTAGCTGAGGAGCTACTGACAGTTGACAACTGCAAGAGGAGGTAGAGTCAGTGTTCTTTAGGGTGTGAATTGGGTAGATAAACCATGACTCAATGCACTAATTGGACTCACTGATGGGACTTTACTGTATTTTAAAAGAGGACATGATGTTGGGGGCAAGGCTTTCTGGGTTGGGCTAAAGGGGAGAGTAGGGATGAATATGATTGAAATACATTCTATATATATATATGAAGGTCTCAAAGACTAAGAAACGCATATTTAAACAACAACAACAACTAAAAACTATACCCTCATACAAGGAGAGTACGGACCTGTGTGACACTGGCATCCAGTGCACCCTCTTGGTGATTCCATGGAACAACTAGCAGAATTTCTTCTTTCAAAGATTTATCTTATGCTTCTGTGTGTGCCTGAGTGTATATATGTACACCAGGAGCATGCAGGTGGCACCAGAGGACAGAAGGGGGCACTAATCCCCTGGAACTGGAGATATGTTGTTATGAAGATGCTGTGAACTAGAACTAGGACCTAGGCTCCTAACTGCTGAGCCATCACTGTGTAAACCTTGCCCTCAATTCTGCCTCCCATAATGACTCTTGGGGTGGGTAGAGAATTCTTCCATAACACAACGTAAGTGCATGGATGGAAAGCCATTTAGATAAAAGGTAATAAATAAACGAGATCTAAGACAATCCCTCTAGAGAATACGATGAAGATTTTTATCTTTAGCAACAGCTCAAGTTTGTGTGTTAAGTCTCACACAAGAATCCAGGGACAATATGACATCTGGCTAGGAGGATAAACGGCTAACTGTAACAGTCTCTCTTGGTCCACAGGACCATGTCTCACTCCCAAAATTCTAATAAACAAGCCCCTCATTGCCTTTTTTTTTTTTTAATTCAACAGATGTAGATCTGCCCATGGTATTTAAAGGGAAAATAAAAACATGAGGAACCGGTTTACATTGCCAGGCAACCACGCTAGTAGTCCAAGTCAGAACAACCCAAGGCTACAAGTTCATCTGTGCTATCTCCACGTTTCTGAGGTGGTAAGTTGGGCTCCATGCCAGCTAGAATGAAGCTGGCTTTGTTCTCTTCAAATGCAGCAAGAAATCACCCGGAGAACTATCTTGTATTCTGCTTTGCTAGAAAGGGGGTTATTAACTTGAAATAACACAATACAACTCTCAAGAAAAATAATTTTAAAAAGCTATTAGAATCTTAAATAAAATGATTTAATTAAAAAGAAAAACTGTAACCACATATTTTTTTTTGCCAGATCACATCAAGATGGCTAAAGCACTTATCACTCAGTTTGCTTAAAAAGCTCTAATAGCAATTTCTTGAATAATTAAAAAGAGGAGGAATCCGTTGTTTATATGCAAGGTTTGCGGGGGGTAGGGGGGGAAGAAGAGTGAGGGGCTGGAGAAAGGCTTTTTAAGCAAATGTGATTTTTCCCAATGAAGAAATGGCAGTGTTTTGGTGGCAGACCTTGCCCCGTGTTTCTGTCTTGGTTCCGCTTTTTGTAAAAACCTCCGACTCAGACTAATTAACTACAAGACCCATTCACAGTCCAAAGGAAAAGCAGTTTACAATTTGCAGTGCTTAAGCCTCAAATGCAAAGTTTCAGCTCAATAACCCTCCACCCCTCTACCCCCATGCCCAATAACTATTTGTTTACAAAAAGCTGAGCAAAATCAATTTCCGGTAAAGGTATCTGTCTACTTGGAATCTAAATAGGCTTATAACTCTGTAACCTAGTCAATCAAACTGGAGGTTGGAGGGAAAATAGACTTCTTCCTTTCTAAAATGAAACAACTGATCTTTCAAAGGAAACTATATCTTTGGGGGCTTCACTATCAGCACAATTGAACAAAACAGATTGAGCCTTTGAAATGTGCACAGATGAGTAAAAACTATAACACATGAGGCACTCGCTATATTTGTTACAAACTAGTACAAGAAACAAGTCCAGAGAAATTGCAGCATCACAGACTAGAGACCCTGGGAGATCTGGAAACAAACCCTGCCTTCACTCAGCGTTACTAACAAAGGACACTGAAGAGATTCACCCTTACACACCATGTCCTTGGTTTCAGATCTTTAGAGATAAAGAGAAGCCTCAGTTTTCTCTTTTCTGCTGCTCTCTTCCTGTTCTGATTAACTCATTCTGTGACAGTCAAAAACTTAAGACACCAAATTATGAGACCAGTTTAAAAAAAGAAAAAAAAGGATACAGACTTTAGATGTTGTAGAAATAAAGTGTGGCGTGTGAAGTTCATGCACTATAGGGAGAAAACAGAAAGATAACAACACTAAAATGCACTGACACTTGATGGAGTGTTCCTGAAAGATGAGCTCCAGGGGCTAGAGAGATCTCTTACTGCACTGACTGCTCTTGCAAAGAGCCTGGATTCACTACCTGGCACGTTCATTGCAGTAAGCTTCATAGCAGCTTATAGCCGTATGTAACAGCAGTTTGAACTCCTCCAGCTCCTGCACACATGGTTCACAGACATAATCTCAGGCTAACATGCAAACACATCAAGAAAGATTAAAAAAAAAATGAACCAGAGATGGGCCATAGTGCATACCTTTAATCCCAGCATTTGGGAGGCAGAGGCAAGCGGAACTCTGAGCTTAAGGCCAGCCTGGTCTACAGAGTGAGTTCCAGGACAGTTAGGACTACACAGAAAAACCCTGTCTCAAAACAACAACAACCCTCCCCATCCCCTCTGAATTAGAGAGCTATTATTAGCATAATTTACAGGAGTGGAGGGTTCACTTAACAGTAGATGCTTGCTTACGAGCATGTGCGAGACCCTGGGTTCAATTATCAGTATCACACAAACACACACACATATACTCTCTTTCTCTCTCTCTCTCTCTCCGTTCTCCCCCCCGCCTCGTCCCCCGTTTAATTTAATACATTTTTTAGCTGTGCTTGATGGTGCACACCTGTAATCCCAGGCACTCGGAGACTGAGACAGGATTGTGACTAAAGTCTAGCCTGCACTACACAACAAACCACTTGTTTAAAAAGCAAACTTAACAATGAATAAAGTAAGTTGCCCAAAGAAAAGAAATGTTCAAGCCAGGATAAAACAAGGCTGGAGATATGGTGGCAAAAGAAAATGTTTTTAATACATGTTTGGAAAGACTTCTTTAAATTTCCATCTCTATGTCACAAAGTAAATTTCTTCTTCATAGTTCCCCTGCAGAAATTAGTATCCTGTTAGTATCTGGTTAGTGTCCAGTTAATATATTATTTGATATTCAATATAATAGAATCAAAATCTCCAAGAAAAATAAGTCTGCAGCTTTTGGGCGCATCACTGAAGCCTGTGATAACATCTACACTCCTTTATGACCCCTTGGTTGTAGAAGACACTGGGTCTGGACCTGGAATCCACATAGCACATCCCATCTCCTGCTCACCAAAATGTGGAGGGCAAATCCTGTCACCCTTCCCAGGTAACAAATTAAGCCACCAAGGCACAGAATGGACAAGTTCCATACCAGAGGGACACTGTATGTAACAAGACCCAGATGTTCTTTGGGTAGACAATCAGAGCTCCACACTCTCTCCAGAACTCTCGGGAGTAAGAAAAAGATCTTTTCAAAACATATAAAAAGACCCACACAAAATAGTCAGCACTGGACAAGTCATATACCCAGCCTCAAGCACTCTGTGGGACAATTAGATGCCAAACCCTGTACCCCACTGAAAACACAATGTGGTTTGACTGTCTTTTTCAGAGATTTCACACTGCATAAAAAACACTTTCTCGTTGTACCAAATACACTATAATAAAAGTGATAATTCCTGAAAATTATTACAAGGTTTGCAAAAAGAATTCTAACACTACAGCCTACACAGGGAGGCATTATGCTAACGCCAACTAACTGCTGAGAAAACAATTCAGTTTCCCTAAAACAGAAGAAGGGAACATTCTATGCAGGCATATGTTCACATTTCAACTGAGAAGCGGGGATGAGAAAGAAGCCTTTAGAATCATACTGCCCCATGCTGCAGTGGCTGGCCACACACGCTTCATGTGTTAAGATGGATATACCACAGCACCTAAGTTACCAAGTAAAAAAAGGATGGTAGATTATCTATCCAATTTGAGCTTTTATTATACATTAAAAATGGTAATTGAGGGGATGAAAAGAAAGCTGAAGGGTAAATAAGACACCAGTTGTTCAAGTATGAGGATTTTAGTTGAGAAGCCCAGCATTCAGTGCCCCACCAACAATCAATCCAGATACTCAGGACTTAGAGAGGGGAATCCCCAAGGCAGGCTGGCCAGAAACAGTAGCCAGATTCATTAGCTCTAGGTTCAGTTAGAGAGCTTGTCTTAATGCAGAACGTGGAGAGCAATCATGGAAGACACCTTGATGACGCAATGACCTCCGAAAGTACAAGTGTGCACAACTGCAGGTATTCTGAATATGGGAAAGGGACCGAGCTGTTGGGGAACGGGCAAGCAAAGCACTTGCTCTGCCGTTCCCTTCATCCTGATGCCTCCTTGTGTTTCTATTAGACAATGGAAACTAGAGAGAAAATTGAGAGAAGCTGGGCATGGAACGGGTCCCTCTCTACTGGCGCGACACTGTAACCCACATGTCATCTACAAAGTTCAAGACTTGGAAATCTCCAGGTATGGTGGCACATGTCTTCAATCCTAGAACTTTGGAGGTAAAAGAAGGAAGAATTCTGTGAGCCTTTAGCCTGGTCTACACAGTGAGTTCCAGGATACCCAAGGTTACACAGTGAGACTCTGTCTTTAAAAAATAAAAATATAATATTTTAAAGAAGTGTGTGGTTTTTGGGTCTGGCCATATCCACAGCTATCTGAGACTACATGTTATCAGGCATAGGCTGGACATCTCCAATTGAGCCTTGCATGGTTGTGAATGTCAGCGTCTACATCCTATCTCTGATATAATCCCTACTATGCTTCTGCCCCAAAGGACAAAAGTTGGGGGGAACTCAGACTTGTTGTCTACCTACCTTATTCCCATAAATCCAGACATCTAAACTAGTCTGTTTCTGCTCTGTTTCTATTCAAGATAGTACTAATTCAATGGGTGTAGGAATAGTGGTTTTATGCAGCTAAGTGGTTCCCTGGTGTCCTCATTGGCTAAGCATTGAAAATATAAGGCTCATAAATCTATCTGAGGTCCTGACACCTTCATCTGACATTGAAGGAAGCTCTAGGATACAGCTCAGCTAGAGGAAGAAAACTTGGAAGGACATTCAGAAATTAGAGAGAACAATTTAACTTTATATACTATTAGTGAGATGCTTAAATGAACCAATATATTCCTCCTATAAATACAGATAACTCTGCAACAACCACAAACAAATCCAGTTCTCAGGACGTTAGGCCTATCCCCTCAATTTTACACACGCTTTATTTTATGATGTGAGGCATTAGCAAAACTAAACCTGCCAACGAAACTAGAGACTTCTGTGGTATCCCACTTACAAAAATACCACCTCAGTGTTGGCTTCTTCTAACTTCATGTCAGTTCTCTAAAACAGAATGTCCCTTTAGATTCAAAGTTCAAAATGCCCAGATCACTACTTTCTGGTGTTATTGGAGCCAGGGATCAGTACTTGAGACATGAAGGTAGGAGGACCTTGGTTCAAAAGTAGGTTGGGCTACAGAAAAGATCCTGCCTCCAGATAATAATGACAACAAAAGAAATGAAAAATGAAACACAACGCAGCATTGTGGATGCCCTCTGAGCATGGTTCTCTCAGGAGGCACCAGGAAAAAAAAAAGCTTACAGACTTGTAATCAGACCCATATGCTTAACAAACAGCATTCTGAACGCCATTCATTTGCTCAAAACAACACTATAAATCCATTGTTAATGGAACGAAAAGAAAACAAACCTATTTTCTACACAGTATCTTTACAGAATGACGGGAGATAAAAAAAGCACGTTCTGCATTTCTTTCTGGCCTGCATTTGAAGGTCACAGGATTCGCAACAGATGTGGCCTGGTTTGAACCATGAAAGTCTGCATGGCTAATAACAGTCTGGGTAAGGCACAACAGCTGAGGTGCTGTAGCTGCAACAGTTGGTGGGCTCAGGCCCAGCAGGACAAGCCCTGGATCTGCCAGCATGGATAGCATCCCTGCAGGCATGCTGCCCTGGAGGGGCTCAGCAAGTTACATGCCCAAAGGTGGTCACAGGGCATTCTGTCAGAGAATTCACTGCAGACCTAGGGAAGACCCTGGCAAACTTATCGGAGGAGCAACATAAGGGGGGGCAATCACATTTGTGCAGTGAGTGAAATAAAAAGGCCTGCTGGCAGCATCTGTGGGACCGTGCAACTGATCAATAATCTTATTATCGCACAACTAGGCATGCCCATGGTAAATTCTTTTTTAATAGCATCTATTGCTTTTTCTGATTATAAAAGTCATAAATATTTGCAGTGGAAGCATACTTAGGCAAAGTACATTAATAAGCACAGTACATTAAATAGATGGGTGAGTATATAAAAAGCATAAACAAGAAAATAAAAATAACTATAACCACTGTTCAAATTTTGGTGTATTTCTCTCATGTGTATCAATAATCAATAGGCCTGGCTTTTCAAGGTACAAAAGTGTTTCACAGGGAGTTCATACTAAGCTGGGCACTGTAGTGACTGCAATCTGAGTCCTTTAGAGGTACAAACTGAAGGACCTGGAGTGGAGATCATCCTGAGCCACTCGCCCACACAGTTCTTCAAAAAGGAGTCAGAGCTAACTTTAAAAAAAAAAAAAAAAATTGGAAAATAAAATAAAAATATTGCTCATCTCCAGGAAATTTAAAGTATCAATACTAAAAGGCCATCTAACGTCACCACATCTCAACTGAGGTCTCAGAAAGAGAAGTATCTTAACACAGATCAGCAGAAGTGCTGGCCTATCAGAAGATTTCTAGAGATGCCAAAACTGAGAGAGTACCAATAAACAGGGCTACTTCAGCCATCAACACAAGCAACAAGATGAGGGTTAATGGATTTAATGGAGTTGAAGGTTTCTTAAGTACCCCAGGAAAGAAAATATCCACATATACATGTTATGTAGTATGTGTGTGGGGTGGGGGGAGAAGGCGAGGGGAAGGGTGAGAGCACACAACCTAATGTTACTACATTCCCATTATTTAAAAAAATAGTCATTTGGCAGCAGGTTGGTGGTGGGGCACGCCTTTAACCCCAGCACAAGAGGCAGAGGCAGGCAGATTTCTGTGAATTCAAGGCCAGCCTGGTCTACAGAGAAGTTCCAAGACAGCCAAAGTGCTGTCTCAATAGTAATAATAGTAATAATAATAACAGTTGTCGTTCAGCTAGGAAGAAGGCTCAGAGGGAAGTGCTTGCTGCACAAGCCTGAGGACACAAATGTGTGTCCCAAACAGCCATATAAAATGCCAGGCATGCCATGCCTGTAATGAAGATGAAGAAGCACAGGCCAAGGAGACTCCTGGCTCATTGACATGACAACCCAGCCAAATCACTGAGTTCTATGTTCGGTGAGAGACTCTGGGGAAACAACTTGGGAGAACACCTGACATCAACTGACCTGCACACACATGTGCACACAAAAGAAAATAAACATTTAAATTCTCCGTCAAGATCTGATCTGATGTGCTCCTCTAGTACAGAGAAAGTTACTTGCCCCAGAGCTGATGACTCTCTGACAACTAAATTCTAAGTAATTTCCACCAATCACCCAAACTCATCTCTGTCCACAGTGAGTGAGAAAAACCCCAGTGGGCTAAAATTCAAGAGACCTTGAGCTTGCAAGGAGCTGGTAAACAATACATGGAAAAGACAAAGGTGATACTGCAGGTAGACCACACTAAGGAGACCTGAATGGATCCTGAAGTGTCAGGCACTGTTACAGAGACAGGGTCACAGAGTGTGAGGACACCAGAAGTTAGATGAAAAGTGGGAAAGATGTGTCCCCTACCAGGCACCCCAGGTGGTCACAAACATCCAATCTCCCCCACAACTAGCACCCACCCCAGGGTGCCTTGTTTGTTATCTATATTGTGACTAGCTCACAGGGCTGGCCCCAGGAGCCCATCCAAACCCAAGGATCAAAGTGCTGGCTCCTTTGCAGAGCCTTGCTATCCAGCTCAACGTTGGATTCCAGACAAAGAAAAAAGCCAAAGAGTTGATAAGCAGACATTTCCAGCCCTTTGGATATGGCCTTCAGGAAACCAGACACTTGAAAGAGAGGGCTTCTCAGGGAGCAGTGAGGTCATTTTCAAGGAACACAGCGGTCTGGTCTTCGAAGGTAAAAATAAAACAGAAGGAGGTGGGGTTAGGGAAGCAAGTCTTCAAAGGAGACGCCATCAAAGAGAAGGAAGAAGGAAATTACTCTAAGCTGTTCCATAGCTAAGGTAATGCAGACTGCGTGGTGTGAGCATGCGGACTGATGGAACAGAGCACGCAGCCCACAAAGAGGCACACAGTTTGGCCACTTGATTGTACTGTTCTTCACAATGGCACAAAAGCCATTCAGGGGAGCAAGGAGACACTTACCCATAAATGGTGCTGGGCTAACTGCACATCCAAGGATTAAAACAAGGAAGGGAAATCTCACTGCCAGCTCACAGCTCACACAGAAAGGAAATTCAAAATGCACTGCAGACTTAGAGGTGGGATAAGAAACATTTGGAATCCAGGAGAAAATTCTCTGGACCAGGAGATTGGGGATGAGTCTGTGTGTTTGTTTGCTTTTCAGACTGGGTTTCTCTGTGCAGCCTTGGGTGTCCTGAAACTCACTCTGTAGACCAGCTGGTCTTAAATTCAGAGTTCCACCTGCCTCTGCCTCCCAAATGCTGGGATCAAAGGTGTGCGCCACTACCACACAGCTGGTTTTGTTTTTAATATAAATCAATAGAAGCATGAACAAATGCTGGTGCAGAAGTAGGAAGCACTCATATGAGAAAAATAAAAATCGCAAATGTTAGCATTCTGTCTAAACTCCACCCCAACAGTTACCTGGCAATAGCTAGGTAGGCCTGGCCCATTATAAAAGGAGCTGCTTGCCCCCTCCTTTCTCTCTTGATCTCTTGCTCCTCTCTTGCCTCTTGCTTCTTCCTGTCCCCTCGCCCCTTCCCTCTTCCCTTCCCCCTCTCTCCATGTGGCTCATGGCCACCCTTTACTCTTCTACTTCTCTTCTCTCTTCTCTCCCCTCTCCCCTCTCCCCTATCTCTACTACCCTCCTGGCTCCCCTCCCCATGCCCTAAATAAACTCTATTCTATACTATACTGGTGTGTCTGGTCCCTCAGAGGTTAAGAGATGCCTCAGCATGAGCCCACTGAGACATCCCCTTCCCCATACCTCACCACACACACCTCCACAGAACATTCTCATTCTCTTTATTCTTTCTCTTTAACTTTTTATAAACATATCAGCAAGACTACCACCTAGACTTTGCATATAGCTCTCAAGATCAACCGTGGGCAGGGAGTGACAGAAACAAGCATGGGGGTGGCACAGACAAATGGGTGGTCCACATTTGTAATCCAGATACTTGAGAGGTGAAGTTGTCCTCAGCTTCATAGCAAGTTCAAGTCTAAACCTTGTTCAACTAAGAAAGCAGGCAAGGTACACAAAAGAGAAGGTAACAGAGCACTCAGTCTGTGCCCTGGACAAATACAAGTTAAGGCTACCTGGGAACATCATTGCACACCCCTCAGAATAGACAGAATGGAACAAGAATCTGGTGGTAGGGTTGTGAACAAGCCACCGTCAGGTGGGTCACAATCATGAATGGAACATTAGTGTGAATAAAAAACCATCTCTGCAGAAGAGTTTTACACTTTCTTTAAAAACCTAACATTCAGACATTTGCCAATCAGTCCAGCAATTGTAGGCACATGAGCACTTATCCCAAAGAGGGCTAAGAATTGAGTTTACAGAAGCCCTGAAACAGAAATAGTCAAAGCTTTCCCCAGAAAGTAAAAAGGCCAGGAGTACCCATTACACTGAACACAACCTCGCAAGAAAGCTAGCCCAAAGACTGCTATGCCCACCCAACCTAGAGCCACAGCTTGTGCTGTGTGGAAAGAGCCTCTCTGAGGCCATAGAGGTCTATGCACACCGAAGTTTCAAAATCACGCTCTACCCAGGTAATGTGGAATCTCAAGGAGACAGTCTGGCCTCTGCAGAACCTCTTCACTTCCCTATATATCTAATTATTCCAAAATAATTTAACTATAGGTATATGTAAAACACATGTATATTTATAGATCTTAGACAACCCTGACCTACAATTTATAGGTTCAAAATAGTATGTGTTCAGTAGAACTAACACTGGAAATTGTATATTTTAAGCTAGTAAGACCCTGAGCAAGACATATGATGCTGGGCAGGGACAGGGAACACATTCCACAGTTGCTTGGGTGATCACCAGGGGGAAGTGATATTCTATGGTATATAACCAAGCTAGACGTCCGGTGAGCTACATGCATTTTCCACTTACAAAATATTTAACTTATGGTGAATGCAAGAGTATCTGCACAAACTAAAGATATCCCCTCTACCAGAGGCTCCAGTAATCACTAATATTGCTTTCTTTCCCATTTATATTATGTGACTGTGTGTGTGTATGTGTGGATGTATGTCACATGCGAGCAGGCTTCTCTGAAGCCACAATAGGCATAGAATTCCCTGGAGCTGAGTTACAGGTAGTTTTGAGTCCATAGAGGTGGGCGCAATGAACTGGAGTGGGATTATCTACAGCACATCCACAAGGCTCTTAACTACAGAGCCATCATCTCTCCGGCCCCACTTTTGCTCTCTCCCCAACTCCTGTTATGAATTCCATATGGAGACTAGGGTATCACAGCACAGAAGTGGAATGTAAGACAAGGGAACTGTGGGGGTTGCCCATTACTCATTCCACAAGAACTGACACATTTCTATCTCACATAAAAGCCAAACGAAGAGAGAGCATGAGGAAGTTGGGAGAGTGCAAACCTCAGCCACTTTTGGCCAAGTTATTTCCACAGATAATCAGCTCATGAAATTGATGATGTTGTGACAGGGGGAAAAGGTAGGAAATCCACGTTGTAAAAACATCATTTTCTGTAGATCCTCTGATAAAATACTGGAAAGGAAACAATTGTGTGTTAGTTAACCACACACTGCCAGGCCTTCAAACATTGTATTGAATAAGGGATAATTAAGTAACCTCTGGGGAGTTGTGGGGTAGGGAGTGGTTCTAATAGTTAGCCAAGGTTCAATGCCAAGAACAATTCTAACTCTGGGTGAACAACAAAAGCAAAGTCCTAACATTAAGCATCGTCACCCACCCACTGGCCTGCTCCTCGGATGGTACCTTAAGTCCTTATTTCTACCTTTCAAACCACTCACACGAAAGCATTGCCTCACATCCTCACGGTCGATGTGGCCTGGCACCTTCACACAGTTACGGAGAACGGAAAGTGCACGTTCACAATTAAACAGCGACATATTGAGCAGTTCTGTGCCAGGTTTTCCAGTCTTAGGAAAAGAGAAATGGCAGTCTATTTACAATTCAACCAAAGTAAGCAAACACAACCAAAATTTTAGTTATTGATTGCCTACTAAAATAAAAATTTCACTTTGCAACATGAAACTAAAGGAAGGCAACACTAAAGATTTACAGTTAGCTTCATATTCTATGTAGGTACGTAAAATGTCGATCTAGTAGGAGAAACTCAGGCATAAACTGAACTGTAACAGCCAGTTCATCCGAGATAGGATCTAATGTACCCTGCCTGGGCTGCCTTGGAATTCACTATGTAGCCAAAATGAGCTTGAACTTCTGGTCCCCCGTCCTCCAGCTCCTAAATGCTAGTATCCCAGGGTTTATACGGTGCTGGCGATCTAGCCAAGGCATTGAGCTCATTCCCAGCCTCGAAAGCCCCATTCTGATTCTAACAAATTCAGTGGATGCCTATCTTTCTGCTAGTTTCCCGACTGATATTTTACGTGCTTCCTCTTCCAGATCAGAACCCTCTGTTTCTAGACTATCCTTCCTCCACTAGGCAATATGCTTTGCTTCGACTTGAACATGCGCCTTACAGTTAACATGCTGGAAGTTGGGGTCCAATGCAAAGGTGGGAGAGGACTACTGAATAAACTAATACCCTGTCTTGGTGACCAGTTAGTCCTTATAGAAGTAAGTCTCTGTTTATAAAACAGAGACTGGGGCTGGAGAAATGGCTCAGAACCCACAAGGAATTGTGGTAATGCACAACCATCCTTAACTTCAGTTCAGAGAATCTGATGCCCCTTCGCCCCTCCACGTGCACTGGGCACACATGTGACACATTAAAATACAGGTTAAAACTGCAAATGAATAAAATAAAGAATGAATAAATTTAGGAAGATAACCACCACCCTTTCCTCTCTGTTGTTTTGTGTGTATTCCCTTCCCACCCTCTTTTCTTTGTCCTTCCAACCTGAGTCATCCCAGCAAAAGGCTACCACCTACCAATAGCTACAAGGTTATTGCCTACCAGCAGATACTATGCCCCTGCCCTGCACTCTCTAGAATTATACACGACTAAGTTTCCTTATGTGATAAATGTCCCCCCAATCTGTTTCTAGTCTCAAATTGCAGAATGAAACAGACCAAGACAAACTTCCAGGGATGCTCCTTAACTTCATCTGCCTAGCTTTCAGTAGGTCTGCATATGAGATTTCATGGTGCTGTACTCGACCCCATCAAGAACCACTTTGGGCTCAAATCCAAAGCACAGGTAACAGAGCAGGATGGCCCAAACAAGCTGGGCCTTGCTTCTCTGGCAATGTCTGACCTCTGGATCGCCAGCTTTCCCTGACTCCTTTGTTGTTTCAGTGAGCTGACTTTCACCTTTCTTACTTGTCACTGGGCATGTCCAAAGTGATGCACAGAGCTTGCTCATGAAGACTCAAGAGTCTCTCTGTCTGCAGCTTCTAAGAGAAGCAATTTTGCTTAGCATTACTTGGTACCATGAAAAGCAATACAAAACAGGCCCCACAACACTTTCCTCCTCTCGAGGTTAATGATTCTGCAATACCACTCAGAAGTTCAAGCTCCATAGTTAATTGTTGAGTTGTTGGGTGGGTGCTTGCTTGTTTGATTGTTTTGCATTTCTCTTCCTCTGTGCACTCTTCCTGCCACCTTCTAGGATAGAAGCTCAACAGTGACGAAGGAATGGGCTAATGGGCACATCTTTGAATATAGACATCTTAAAGCTGGGAAATCCACTGTATCCTGGAACTCATAATCGAATAGTTAACAATATCATTACTTGTAACAGACTGCACTGCCACAACTTGGGCTGTGATTCTAATGTAGGCAGCCATATGAATAATAAGCAACTCTCAAATGGCCCCAGAGACTGTCCAGTGACCACAGAAGAAATGTACAATAATGTCAGTTAAAGCAGCAGCAAGACCAAAGGATAAAATGGGGCACAAGCGTATTGTGCTTGGATGAATTCACAATGTACTGAAAAGCAAGAAGTTAAATAATCCTCCAAGACTATCACCAGAGAGGTGTCTGATTAAGTATCTAGCAAACAGAATAGACAATAAATTAAAATTATGGGCAAAGGAGGTTTGCCAAAGGAGATACAGGTAAAATATTTAAATAATCAAGGCCAATGTAGCAGAAACAAGTGACAAACCTAATTGGGTGAGTTATAATAGCTGGTGCCTTGCAACTAGATAATACTTCAAAAGTCTCTAACTGCATTTGACAAAGACTGGGATTAACCCATAAATAGAGACCAGCTTTAGGTGTTCAGAGGGTCTTTGCCTATGATTAAGTTACTCTAATGATGTGTTCTGACCGCCTACCTGTGCTGTCAATGCACAAGTTAAAAAAAGAAAAATCCAAATCTCAACAAGCCACAATGGTAGATATCCTAGAAGAGGAAAAAGGTCTATGAGAGACACCCCGCCATGGGGCTAACGGTGGGTTGGTTCTTGATCTGAGGGCTGGTGACAGACGTGTGTTCAGACTGTGCTCACACAGCAAGTTGTTCCCTAGAGTATATTCACCTTCAGAGGAAGTGACAGGTATAGCAAGGCCCAGTCAACACAGGGATTGGTATAAAGGAGAGCAGAAAAATAACAGCAAGTGCATGACACTAAATGAGAGGCTCAGGCAACCCTTAATCCTCAGTAGATTCCCAGCACTTCAAAGACTCTACTGCCTTGCACTAGCCAGTAAGATGCTAGTATGACCAGATTGGAGGCAATCGGGATCTACGTGGATTCCACGAGCTTGTAACTTGTGCCTCTTTTAGACTGTGATGATGTTGGTTTTGCATTAATACCGAGTCTGCAACATAAGTTAAAAGGAAAACTGATAAAGGTTCAGGAAACTGTTTTTCTCTAGAATTGACAGGTAACCCAGCAAGAGATATGTACGTAACATTCAACCATGTTCCTGGGTGTAGAAGGTTCTGAGGATTTCAACCCTCAGCACTCTTTGAAGCAGAGGGTCATTCAAGCTGTATGTTGAGAAAAATTGCTGGCCTCTACCCACTCACTAGACGTTATTAACAATCCATACAACCTACCCCTAGGGAGGTTGATCCTTTATTTCCAAGCATTGCCAAATTATCCCCTGGGTAGCAACACTGCCCTAAGTGTAAACACTGCAATAGAGAGAGAAAGCCACCTCACCCCACTCCCACCCCGGATGTTAAAATCTGAGTAGAACAGCCCATTACTCCCCCTGACTCAGACAAAAAAAGACCCATAAAAGTGACAGTCAGACAAATGTTAGCCACACCTGTCCAATGCCTACACACAGAGGCTAAGTGAGAGGCCACCCTTATAGCTTACGCAATTAACATGTGCCTGCCATGAAGACAAAATGGGAGGAAAGATTACAGGAAAAACTGAGAGACACAGCTTTACTCTGCGTTTCCCCTCTTCCCATTCTCTGCCACAACCACACCTGCTGCTAGCACCCCCAATGCACCATGAAGGAATTCGGGAGATACAGAGGCATGGAGGAGGCCAGGGGACCAACACAGGTGCAGCACGGAGGAATCAGGAGACAAAGAGACCCAGAAGATGCTGGAGACCTAGCACAGACAGACCACAACAGAAGCCAGGAGAACTGGAGAACTGGAAGAGGATAGAGACGACCATAGGTGCAGCCTAGAGAAAGTCTAAGACACAGAAGAGATCAGAGGTCTACCACAGGGGTGGCGTGGAGCATGACAGGAGGCAAGAGACCCAAAGACCCTAAGGCTCTACGAAGGACAGAAAGGAAGAAAAGAAAGGCCATACCAACCACCCTACCTCTCCCAGTCCTGGGTTACACATACTTTATAGATGCCTGACAAATATTTCAGTTCTTTTATTCTTATAAAAATATTAACCTTATTAGCCTATAAGTACTTTGTTCAATTCCATTTTCATGTATAGCACAAGTAAACAAAGTCCTTCAAATTTCACACTCAATTGCCATTTTCCCCAGTGTGATAAAATCCATGGTTTGTAGCAAGTCATAGAATACGGTGCCTTTACACGTGGAGTCCTTGTTGTCTGTGACATTTTTTGAAAAAAAAAAAAAAAAAAAGGAATAGAAAACCTTGGCTACACTTAGGCAGGCTTGGGGGTTTCTATTGCTTTTATCAAACCAAGTGATGCCTAGCGTCTGCCATCTGAGATGGATCGTTGGGGACAATTTATGGAGCCATTGCAGCTCCCACAGTTAATGATACTATTCTGACTTTTTCTCCTCTTTCAACTTAAGAAGCAGATTTCTAATGCACTCTGTGCTCCACCATGCAATGACTGCCCGGAGTCAGTGGCACTGAAATGTCAGCCTTCGGTTACAAAGGGAGTCAGACTGAGATGAGGTGGGTGGCCACCCAAAAGGGTTACAACCACACACACAACCAGTGGAACACAACCCAGCTCCACGGAGTAACAAGTCCTGGTGGTCCCTAGGCCATACCAATGCCTTTCCCAAGGCCCTGGTCTCACATCTCCTAGAAAAAAAAGCCACTGAGTCCCTCACTACAAAAGTCTGAATACATGGAACTCTCCCAGACACACTGAATTCCTGATTTTATTTCATAGCAACAGAGATACAGACAAAACCTCCACTCTCCACTCTGCTTTCTCCCCACTCAGCAACCAGCACTATAAAACAGTCCTGGATTGTAAATCTAAATAACAGTCACACCACTAGCCACTTCTAACCCACTAGAGTATACCTCTACACCTCCCCCAAAAGGCATTAAAATGAACATGAGGACCCATGTCTTCTCCAAAACATGGCATAAACCCTACTGGCATTTTCCAGTTTATTTCTACATTTTATTACAGCTGGCCAAAGTGAACAATACCTATGAACATGGAAGCAATTTTAGAATAAAGTAATGTCACCGACCTAACCAGAGTGTAACATCCCAGCAAGAAGGGAACGGGGCTGGAGTGTCTCGGTTTGAGTCAAAAGGAGCTTATTATTTTTTAACCCCGACTCAGCACTAAGTTCGATCTGCAATGCTTGAGTCAAGAAGAATTTCTGAATTTCTGAATGCAAAAACTTTAAATTGCACAGATATCTACAACCTAATCTGCAATCTGAGACATTCTGAGCATGTTAGCCACACTGCATCCAAGGGACGTTCAACCCACGACCACAGCCAACACAACTCATCTTTTCCCATAATGACTGGTAGCTCCCCTTCAAGTAAAAGGTCTCCTGTACCTTGAAGTATTACTATGTGAGAAGGAAGGAGTTATTTCTAGCTTATCACAGCCTCCCTCTTAAGGCCAAGATGGGCCTTGGTCCTGAGAACTTGAACCTTACTTAGTTAGCATAGTTGTAGACTAGGAACTCTAATTGCAGATACTTCATCAGGTTGTGTGTAGACTGTATTGTCTATCAGAAACACTCAAGAAACTATAATCACTGCCATCAATCTCACTATTCTTCCCTCTCAGTAAGACATTAATCACAAAGGAATGGACAAGCAGGTGAGATAGGCTTTGAAGATTAAGAGTTTACAATGCACATGTGATTACAATGAATGGAAAACAGTTTACATACTGTCCCCAACCTACAGAGGTTTCACTTATGATTTTGTTTTCCTCTAAAATAGTGTGAGCATATGCTGCATCCAGGAGAAACTGAGGCTCAATTTGAGTCTTTAGCTTTCACGGTGGGCTCATGATGCACAGTTCAAGTCACTCTCATGAAGCTAGGCTATTAATTGTGGTAACTGATGTGCTAAGAGGAAAAATATTCATTTTCTACTCACAGGATCTTTTTCAACATATGATAGGTTTATCAGAATGCTCAACATATGACAGGTTTATCAGAATGCTCAACATATGATAGGTTTATCAGAATGCCACACACCATCATTGAGAAGAATCTTTAGGACATAGGAGATTGCTCAATGGCCAGTGCCTGGTATGCAGGTGTGAGGGGCAGAGGTCAGATCCCCAGAACCCCATAAAGGCCAGGTTTCAATTCCACAGTCAGAAGGTACCTAACAGAGTAAGCTGGCTGGCTAAGCAAGCCAGATCAGCATGCTGAGTTCTCCAAGAGACTCTGACGAAGGCAAGCAAGTAGTGACAGAGGGGACTCTCATTGTAATTCTCAGGTTCTACACACAAACACTAACACACAGATGCCTACCCCTCCTTCCCTATCTCTCTCCCTCTGTTCCTAACTCTGCTTCCCTCTCCTCACCCCCTCTCTGCACATCTATCGCTCCAGCTACTCTGGAGGCTGAGCCTATAAGATTGCCAAGTTCGAATTCTGCCTAGCATTCATAGTAAGACTTTGTCTCAAAAACATTATTTTAAAAATTAACAGAAGAAAATCTAGTTTTTTAATAGTAGCATTATCAAGATGCTTTCCAGTAAGAGCCTAAATAACTTAAGACAAAGAAGCCAGTCATCAAAATAGCTTCTAGAATTGATGCTGCTAGGGCTTACTTTAAAATAGGCAATTTTCTAAGACAGAGTAAGCACATGTTCATTTTAAGATGCTGGGGCTAACAGGCATTCTGCACTCCAGCAACAGATCGTATGCACATGTTTAAGCACAGCTCTTAAACAAGCTATTTTCTTCCTGAGACTGAGTCCTAGTTTGTTTATATAAAATCTATGTACTCCATATTTGCTCCCTTGAGAATTTTGTTACTCCTTCTAAGAAGTACCGAAGCACCCACACTTGGTCTTCCTTCTTCATGAGCTTCACGTGGTCTGTGAGTTGAATCTAGGGTATTTCAAGCTTCTGGGCTAATATCCAATTATCAGTGAGTGAATACCATGTGTGTTCTTTTGTGATTGGCTTACCTCACTCAGGATGATATTTTCTAGTTCCATCCATTTACCTAAGAATTTCTCCAATTCATTGTTTTTAATATCTGAGTAATACTCCATTGTGTAAATGTATCACGTTTTTTGTATCTATTCCTCTGTTGAAAGAACATCTGGGTTCTTTCCAGGTTCTGGCTATTATAAATAAGGCTTTTATGAACATAGCGGAGCATGTGTCCTTGTTATATGTTGGATTATCTTCTGGGTATATGCCCAGGAGTGGTATAGCTGGGTCCTCAGGTAGAGCTATGTCCAATTTTCTGAGGAACCACCAGACTGGGACAGAAACTGAAGGAGGGGCCATCTAGAGACCATTCCACCTGGGTATCCATCCCATGTGTGGTCACCAAAGGAAGACGCTGATGTGGATGTCAGGAAGTGCATGCTAACAGGAGCCTGATGTGACTGTCTCCTTAGAGTCTGCCAGAGTCTGACATATTCAGAGGTGGATGCTCACAGCTAACCATTGAACTGATCAAGGGGTTCCCAATGGAGGAGTTAGAGTGAAGACTGAAGGAGCTGAAAGGGTTTGTGACCCCATGAGGAGAGCAACAATACCAACCAACCAGACCTCCCAGGGTTTAAACCACCAGCCTGGGAGCATATAGGGAAGGACCCATGGATCCAGCTGTATATGTAGGGGAGGATGGCCTTATCAGGAGTAGGTGGGAGAGGAGATCCTTGGTCCCATGAAGGCTGGACACTGAGTGTGGAGGAATTCAAGGGTGGAGAGGTAGGAGTGGGGGGTGGGGTGGGGAGGGGGTACATCCTCATAGAGGCAGGAGGGGGGGTGGGATGGGGGGTTCCTTGGCAGGGGGGAAATGGGATAAGGGGATGGCATCTGGAGTGTAGATAGAATATCCAATATAAATAAATAAATAAATAAATAAATAAATAAATAAATAAATAAATATCTGTGAACTCAATACTAGAATAATAGTAATCCAAAATACTTATGAAACAAACCATTTGCAACAGGGTACAGGCTACAGCTGTCCTTGATACACACACAAATTCACTGTTGTGCAAAGACACTGGGGTTCCATAAGTAAATTATTTGAAGGAAAAAAAAAAAAAACAACTCTAACACAGACTGAAAGACAGCCCTCTGGGGCAGTCAAAGACTTCAAGATGAACTTAGAGCTTCAGAATTGACACATGATTCACAGCATCAGGAACAAAAGAAAACAGCCATTTATAAGGAGGAAAGGGGGGTGGCTTGTGCAACTACCAGGCAGTTCTGAAGCCTACCGGGCACTGTGCACACTGCACACTGCACACTGCACACTGCACACTGCACACAGCCCCCACAGGCAGCCCCTCTCCATTCATGATAACATTACATTCCTCTGAAATCCATCCTGGCAGGGATGTGACACATACCATCATTAGTAAGTTCTTTTCTTTCTCTCTTTTTGGTTGCGTGACATCTATTCCCCCACTCAATCTGTACCTTTGACTGTTGGGTAAAGTGTGTTCTCTTGTCAACAGTTAGCTCTGAAGGGAATCGCCCATAGGAACTGGAGGTCAAGGTCGAGGGCCTTCCTCCAGGTGAGCAGATGGGGGTAGCCTGACCCAAAGGCCTGGTAACACTACTGAGTATAAATGAGGCCTTGGAGGAAAAAGATGCTCCTGGGAAATCATTGTCCCGTGCTGGGAGCCACAGCTAAGCAGACCTCACCCATCTGAATGGAAAATCTATGCCCGTCTGCTGAGCTCCAGTTTCTGGTGTTCTATAACACCAACAGACTCTTTCTTCCACCTCTGTGTTCCGAAAGCTCTTGAGAACCATCTCCAAACTTTATCTAGCTTAAACTCCACACATTCAGAGCTTACTGTTTGCAAACACAGAAACCCAAACCAACCATTACAAAGATAAGGCCAGTGACCCACACCAATCCTAGGGAACAAACACCAAGGCCTAAAAGACTCCAATTAAACATCTGTTCCTTCTCTCTGTCAGTGCTTAGAGTAGGTAATCAGTCTGTCCTGCTGAAACACACCGTAGTATCAAGATGATGTGGCATCCTTGAATTAACTAGCAAAGGGTAGGCCTCAAGGCAACCAGAGTCCCTCAATGTACAGCTGGTGAGCAAGTGCATGAGACTCTCTCAGAAGCCACAGGCACAACCTTTCTCCAGGTGCATGGCTAGACACGTGGCCTCTCACTCTTACATTCTTTCTGGAAGCAATAATTGTCACCAGAAGCCATTGAAAGAAGAGAAAGCTTAAAACTTGTGATAGAGATGCTGAAGTGTAGCTCTTTACAGCTGATAGCTTCTGGTAGAGTTGGGGTGTGGAAGGATTTTCTTTATGGGGCTGGCCACGGGGCATTTGAGTATATGGGCAACACAAATTAAATTTGTTTTTTCTCCCCCTTCTCCTTCTTCTTCATTTCTTGGGGGGAGGGATGAGGTAGGGTAGGCAAGGGAGGACCTGGGAGGAGCTGGTGAGTATGATCAGCATGCATTATATGCAATTTCCAAATAATAGAGAAAAATATTATGCTAAAAATATTCGTCCCAACAGGACACAGAGAGCTGCCCCGCTGCCCTTATCTCCTGGAGCTGAAACACAGCACTAACCTCATGAACTTGAGATACAGCCCCATGCCCACATCCCAGCTAGCAAGATAAATAAGGACATGTCTCTCTTTCCTTAAGGAAATCTCTGGAAATACTGGCCATATAGCCCATGAGACAGAACTTATCACACCTGGCAGAAAAGTTAAAAGCTGGTCTTTAGTTCACAAGTCTCTGTTCACCAGAAAAACACACAAAACATCAGGCTGTTCTATCAATATCAATATCAATAATAATAATAATAATAATAAGAAGAAGAAGAAGAAGAAGAAGAAGAAGAAGAAGAAGAAGAAGTCTACAAGGAGCCTTTAGCCTAGTCTCCAAGCCCAGCTAAAACTCTGGTACAGGACAAAAGGAGAGAGGCTGTGCTTCTCCCTAAGGATGAATGGGCAGAGCTGACACCTCACAAAGCCTGTTAATAGCTCCCGAGCTCATACTTCAGAAACCAGAGAGGACTTCCTTGAAATGATCTTGGAGATCATTCAGTTCAAATTTCCCATTTGGATATTAATGTCTCATAACTATACCACTTGACGAAGATAGGCAAAACTATACTTTAAAAATAAGACATTATCATTCATTTGTAACCTACCAATTCCTTGGTTAATTATTACAACAAATGCTTTAATGCCTTTTTAACATTTAAATCACCCGTGCAATTAGCACAATGTCTAATAACAAGTGGAAATGGGCACATAACTTTTGCGGGCCATTTAATAGCGCTGTGGATGCCTCATTGCCGGGTAATAGACAAGGTGACCATCCTCGATGAACCAAAACTTGGAACACATTGTCTGTAACACACAGGGATGAGGGTAACAACACTTCTGAACTGACCATATAGATCCAGATATTACACTTTTAGAAAAAAAATCAGGACACTCAAATTTAAGAATATAAGAGAAAGCAAAATGACTCAATCCACGCGGGCTCCATGGAGACATTAGCATGCTCTGTTCTATAACAGCAAGACATGTAGGGCACAACCAGGGACCGAAAGGCAACTTCTGGCTCTAAGGATCTGCCTTAACTGTTATAAACTTAAACTTGGCTCTCAAAGACACGCATTCTAGGAATGTAAAAGGCGCCAGATGCATTGGTAACTTTTCCTGTGATAACAACAAGCAGGCAATGTACAGAATGAAGAGTCTATTGCAGCTCATGGTAACAGAAGAACAGGGGTCCAGCAAGGCAGGAAGGCGGAACAAGAAGAGCCAAGCAAAACAGCAGGAGCAGGATCATGTCTGCAACCATATATGCAAAGCATCGAGCACACAATGGAAGCAGGAAGAGGCTACCAACTCTTGAAGCCCACCCACAGTGACAGGCTTCCTCCAGCAAGGTTTTACCCTTCCTCAAACAGTGGAACTAACAGCTGGGAGGCAGATATTCTGATACCTGAGCTTCTAGAGGACGTTTCTTAATCAAACCACCACACTTCAAGAGGGAAGAGCCAAGAACTGACTGGAGAAAGAGGAGCGCTCCAGGCGATAACTCTTGATGCTGGGGGAGGGGGGTGCGAGGGTGCTGCACACCTACAAGCCAAGCCCAGCCTCTGTGAGGCTGACACAGGAGGTCTGCAAGTTCCATGGCAGACTGAGATACATAACACGACTCTCTTTCCGAATTTATATTTGAAAAAAGTGATCAAATTCATACACTACCAACAACCCATTATCCAGTCCCCAATATCCATAAAGCTGATTTCACACAAAGGGCTCACTCAACTGTCAATATACCACGGACTGTAATGTCATAGGTTCCTCCTGTACACAGGATTTCTTCTAAGTTTTGGTCATTTTGCTTCACACGTAAGTGTGGAAGAAACCAAGATCTTACTTTGGCTATGGAAGGAAGCACCATGGCTGGTTAGGGACTAAGTAATTCTCTAGTATTTTCTCTGTTAGAACAGAATCTTACCTACAATTGTGACAAAATATTTGCATGTGTTCAATGTGAGTCTGGGTTTTTTTTCCCACAATGTAAACTCCTAACATAACTCAAATCACAACAAAGTACAGATGACAGTGAAACCAGAAGTAAATGGTTTGTCTGCAAAAAATAAAAGCATCAATAACACTATACCTAATGGCCACTTTCCCCAATAAAGCATCTCTAGTTTTATAGAGACAGATGGGATTCACTTAGCATAAGCACACGTGGCAGTGATGGAGGGACATGTTAATGGGATGCTATGACAAAAAGGCAAATTTCTCTTAGGACCAAAGACCCAAAGGACCTGGGGCCACAGGCTAATCATGGGACTTCAACCCTGCCATGCTTACTTTTACAATGGAGACGTTGAGACTCGCCGTCACAGTAATAGAGAGGCTTAAACACACATTCAGCCACGTGTCTATGAAACAGTGCAGGAGGAGAATGCTGTAGCACCTCAGTGCCAGCTACCCCATTTACACAGTGCTGTGGGCATCACCTTCTAACTTCCCCTGCTATGCTCAGGAAGGGACTCTGAGCCAATATGAAGGTGCTGCTCCAGTGACGGCCTGGAATGAGGTGCTTGAGACTCCTTGGGAATGCCCTAACCCTAGGTCATCCCTCTGACATAGCGCTTCTCCTGGCATCATCAGCAACACCTGAGGACCTGTCAGAAATGTTGGTTCTCAGGTGCCACCAGAGGTCTCAAAAGGACTATGAATCTGCATCAGCTCTGGGTCCCCTGGGCCTGATGACCTGGCCTATGCTGAAGTGTGAGAGCCTCATGCCTGGCTCACTAAACATGTAGGTGGAAAGATTGCCTTTTGGCTTTAGGCAGTGAAGAAGTGGCAACCAAAGGAAAGGCTGGAAACTTCCAGAGTAAAAGGCTAGAAAGTAAAAACTCCTAAGGCTTCATGGGCCAAGAAACAAAATCAATCAAGATATGTGGTTATTTAAGGAACTGCTAAAAATGCAACTATTTAAAAATGTAAAGACCGCTGGGCAGAGGAGATGGTTCATTGGATAAAGTCCTTGCCCGGCAAGCACCAGCACCTGAATTCAGATCTCAAGCAGGTCTTTATAGCATGTCTGCACTTGGTGTCAAGCAAGAGGAGTAAGAAGAGAGGTGTAGAGGGCAGAGAAGTGGAGCAAATATCCCTCCTCTCTGTAGAGCTCGTTGGGCAGGCAATCTACCTCAGTGATCTTCAGGTTTTGTGAAGAGACCCCGTGTGAAAAAATAAGGTAGAGAGAGATAGAGCAAGACACTGCAGGTAATCTCTGACATCCATAAAAATACATGTGAACAAGCACATCCCTCCCTCTGAGAGGTCCACGAAGTAGATGGCTGACCTTACTAACTGATGCCCTTCACAAATTTTCTAATCAATCTGACATACAATCAGCATGGTCCATCTTCTCTTCTAGCTACCTCTGTGGCCTCACAAACACAACAGACGTAATTCCCTGACTCTGCAAGGCTGTGGAGCCAACCCTGAACAGACTTACTACATCACAGGGCTGGCATGCACCGCAGTCGGACAACACATCTGTGTGGCCATACTGTTGTCAACGGAGACTAATGTGGACCCTAGGACTTTACAATACGTTTGGTGCAGTGGAGAGAGCGGGAGAGTTGATTACTTGTAATAAATAATTTTGTTGTTGTTTCTAAAACATTCTGCAACTATGTCCCATTCAGAATGAAGATTTTTATACACAGCTCAATTTAAGATATGCAGAGTACCAGCTCATTAGGAATGATCCACATGGAGCCGAAGCACTGTGAGGTAATGATGTACCTAGCAGGGTATGAAAGGCACCCAGTGTCCCATGGCCTCCACAGCCAGTCTTGGAGGCAAGCCACTTATAGGGGGACATTAAGCCACCATGCTTCTTCCTTCATTTGCATAGGAGACTGACAATATTTAAGTTGATCTATTACAACTTGATCATATATTGATCTATATTAAGTTGATATATAATGGATCTAAAAACTGACAATATTTAAGTTGATCTATTGCAGGAATGTTTTCTTGAATTTACATTACCAGTTAGCCGGGATCTGTTTAAGAAAGATAGCCTTTATAATTCAGAGGCGACGGTACGACGCAGCATGACTTCTTGAGGGAGAGGGGTGAGTGGAGTGAACACAAGTACAAGGTATGCTTTAAAAATAAAAGTACCAACACTTGGGAGACAAAGGCGAGTGTATCTCTCAGTTCAAGGCTAGCCTGGTAAACAGAGCGAGTTCTTCGACAGCCAGGGCTACACAGAGAAACCGTATATAATTAATTATAAATAAATTAAGTAATTAATAAAAATACCATAGATTGTGGGCATATCTCTATTATACAGCACATTAGTAGCATGGACAAGAGCTCTAGGCTCAACCCCCGGCACGAAATAAAATAAAATTCCTCTTTGATACTATGATGGCAAATTATATACGTAAACTTTTCTGGGCCACACCCAGGTTATCTGCTGAGTTTTCTTGACTTTACATTACAAGTTGGCTGGAATCTGTTTAAGAAAAGTAGCCTTTATAATTCAGAGGCAACAATACAAAGTACCATGGCATCTTCAGTACATGGAGGTACAAACAGGATATATGCCTATACATACACACTTCATATATACATATTTATAGGCATATAGCCTATTTCATTGGAAATCATTAGTTAAATATCAGTCATTCTTTTTTATCTAACAGCAGGTAAAAGCACACACTTACATGAACATTTAGTTGTTTTGGTGTATAACAAGAAACAGCTGGCTACTGTGTTACTATGGAATATTACCTTGCAGAATGGAGCAGACTAACAGTGATGAGGCCACCAGATAAAGAACGATTCACAAAGATTTCAGAGAGCCTAAGACAGAGAAGCATACCAGCCAATATAAGTACAACACTGTGTTCTCTGGAAATGAGCTCCATGGGTAACTGCACTATAGGTACACAAGATTCAGTTACTTCTGAGAGAGTCTTGGTATTTGGAAGGGGGTTATTTTTGAGAAGTTTCCAAACAACAATGTATCAATGTGTTGCTTCTCTAATTTGAATAAATAAAATATTAATATGCCAGCACAGAAAGAAAATTCACAAAGAGAAACAGAAGCAATGTAGGTTTTTTACATATTCTGCAAAGCACAAAATTAGGCTCTTCCTTGTCTAACAGCTTTATAGATACTGTGTCATTATATATTTTCCAGTGACTCCTATGAAAATTAGGTCAAAGCCTTGGTTTAAACTGAAGATGCAGCTCATACCAGGCACATCAACACTGAAACAACTCCCGGCTGAATCTTACACTCTCTTACGGTTTTAGAAGATTTTTATTAATAAGAGATAGCCCCAATGCTAAAGGGAAGTGTTCTCATTCTGAGTGCCCAAGGCGTGTCAGGTGTCAAACAGACTACACACGCTGCATCTTGCCTCTGCTAGCAAGAATCACATGTCCCAGGCTCAATCTGCAGGCATCCTTCTCTGAACTCAGAATAGGGAGAATGGGAGAACAGAGAGACATATCACTGTGACAGAGGAGAAGAATGCTCTGGAGAAGACATGAAGAGACGGGCATGAACCTGGGCATTGCTACCCTTTGATGTGCCATGAGAAAAGATTCAGAGACAAAGGATGGAGAGAATAGTGAATGACAAGGAGAAGCAGTGGCATCAACCAGAGCTGCTCAGATATGAGGGTACCACAGGGCTCCTGCTCAGCCCAGAGTGTTATCCAAGCCAATATCCAAAAGCAGCGATTCCCCAGGATACACCTCTACCGGGTGTAGAGGGAGAGGCACCTGTGAGGAAAAAGCCACAGGGGCCCTGGAGACGCAACAGAAAATGAGTCAGCATGGCTGTCTAGTGTCTACCTTTTACAGGCCTCTCCTTTATCACACAGTCACCATCCATCCTCCTTTATGTGCCTGACAAAAATATCTTCTAAATAATAACAGTGAAATCAAATGGCATCTGTTATTTGGTTTCTAGTAATCTTATCAAAGCCTACACTGGAGTCCGTGGATAATTCCAGCCGTAGAGACGGAAAAGAAAGAATTGAACGTTCCAGATCACCTGCAACTACAGAGCAAGTTAGGTTAAGCTAGGACTACATGAAACATTATATCAAAACATACAAATATTCTTGCTGGACAGACTTAATAGTGAGCTACTTCGCAGCAGCCATTCTGTTTTCCTTTAGCTTTCCCATGAAATCCAAAGCCTAATCAGTAAGGAAATAGTCTCATTGACAAAGAAAGAGGAAATAACGTTTACCAGCCTATGTTCCCGACATCCACCTCCCTGCAAAAATACAATCAAAGCCCAGATAGATGCCGCAGTTCGGCTCTCTCCCTCCATCCGCCCTTTCTGAAGTGTTATTTCTATCTATTCTTCACACCCATCCCAGGCATCTTCACTAACTTAATTTCACGCCTTAGGTGCGCCAAACACCACTCCTTAAGTCTGGGTGTGCAACCACTAATGGGTGCTAAGCCCGTACCTGGGGCTCAGCCACCAACTCCCGTCCAAGGCCTTCATCACCTCAGCGGAGCTCACCCTCTGCCTGACACCTGTGCCCACACTTGTAGCAGGCTCATTGCTCACGCTCTCTGCAGGGCTGCCTGGCTTGAACACCCTTTAACAACTCTACTGTGAAAATGGACCACAAGCACAAGAGCCTGTTCGCACGAACCCAGGAAGCTGAACTGTACATGGGCAGGTGGCAGGACTGTTGTTTGCAGTGGCCAGGAGCAGAAGGCACACAGAAGTCATTGTCTAGCAGGCAGTGCTGAGCATCCATTCATCCTGCCTCACTGAGGAGAGGACATCACGAGGAGAACAGGCACCGACTGACATTGCTACCTATGTGCTGTGGGTTCTTGGTTTCTGCTAAGCAAAGAATTTTTTTCTTAAAGGTAAAAGACTATTTGACCATCAACTTTACCATAACAGCTCATCAAATAATCTATTATGAAACCAAAGGATCTCACAGCCCAGTGAGAACATTTGTCAACAATGGAGATTTTGACACATGTTTTTGGTTATTTGGTTTCTAGTAACCTTATCAAAGATTACTTCCATGTCACACTGATATAATCTATGGGGTAGAAGTCAATGTCCTCAATATCACCCAATGCCCAGAACAGCCCTCCGCAGTAATAATCTGAAATACAGACGCCAATGACAGCAAAGTCAGAACACTCTGCCCTGGACAACCCTCGACAATGGTTACAGTTAGGACACCCCTTTCAGAGACTGGCAGATCCAAGAAGAGAGGTTTTTAAAATTAGATCACACAGATTAGAGAGACAAACTGGCTGTCTACCTTCAGAACCCAAGTTTTCACCATTAAATTGTCTGGCTTCCCAGGGGACCAATTTTGGCTTCTCCTCTCCACTGATCACCAGATCCAATCCAACCCCTCACAGTATGTTCGAAGATAGTAGAGCTGAAATATGCTAGAATATGTCTCATTAACTCTACAGTTCCCACACAAGGCTGCTCAAAGAAGCTATGATTTACAGAGGAATCACGGATGCTGCATGTGTGGTCTGTACAGTCATACCTGTGAACAGGCCTCACGCCACATCAGTGTTCCCAAGCAATCACTTCAGCCCTGTGCACTTCACTACACAGAGTCTCTCCCATGACAGGAACAACTCAATGAAGGAAAAGGCTTTTCCTTCAAAGGACAAAGGTGAGCTTTTGTTTAATAGTAGAACTGCAAATATTCCTTTGTAACTAAGGAATCCTAAACAAAGATGTATGAATAAACTCACAGACACCTATACAAATATATTTATTACAAACGTCTCTAAGTTAAGAGTCACCCTTCAGCTTATAAAGGGAAGGGAAGGAACTGGTGCAATTCCCCCACCATCACCACCACCAAGCAGAAGAGACTAAGCGGCTGCTCAAGACTCACAAAAAACAGCACAAAGGGAGCATAGTAAGGGATGGTATCACCACCTCCAAAACTGTGAAATGTCTTAGAAATTCTATTTCTGGCTTCTGAACTCCAGTGACTAAGCCCTTAGCAGCAAGGCTGTTAAAGGACATCAACCAAATCTAAAAAACCAATGAAAGTGAGTAAAAATCTCTCTATGTTGGTCACATAGAAAGTCCTATCATTGTAACCAGGACTTTCTAAAGCCTTGTAAGCTCTAAGCTGATAGGATGTTTCCCACAGTCCAGGATTTGTGATACTAAAAGCATCATTCTGAAAATGATGTGAAGTTTAATGGCCTGGTTCCTAGATGACAGGGGCAAGATTGATATCAAAGAAACACCTCAAAGGCCCAGCCCACTGAACTTTGACATAAAGCCACAAAGTCACCACATGAGAGGAAAATGAGATTCTGTCACTGTCAACAACAGTAACCAGAGTTCTCACAATAGAGTTCAGGTTCAAGTGTGAACCATGAACACATCTTTCTGTTACATCGGTAAGCACCGCCTACAAACAGGCTCCAATAGGCACTTTCATCACATTACAGCAAATAAATTAAACATGGCATAGTTTTAACAATGGATAAAAGTTCTTTTTAAAATATTTGTGTGTAAGCATACATGCACATGAATATTTGAGGGGTGTGTGTGTGTGTGTGTGTATGTGTGTGTATAAATACTAGAATGCCCATGGTGAAGTCAGAAGGGAATCTTGGGAGTCATATTTGTCACTTTCCATGTTGATTGGGGCAGAGTCTCTTGTTGATCACTAGTTATACCAGCCTGACTGGCCTGTAAGCTTCCAGGACTGGCCTGCCTCCTCCTTCCACCTCACCTTAGATCCACTGTTAAGTACAGATCCGCAATATCATACTCAGCTTTCGCTGGACTCTGAATGTCCAAACCCAGGGCCTGGTGCTTGTGGGGCAGGCACTTTACCCACTAAGCCATCTCCCCAGACCAAGAGCAGATGAAGTCTTAACACAACACCTCAAAGCATTAGTGAACAAAAGTAATGTGAGTTAATGATTTGGAATGCCGGAATAAACCAAACAAAATGGAGTTGATCATGTTAAATGCCACTCAACAAGTGGAACCACTGAGGGACCATTTTGGATCCAAAGTCTAAATGACTCACCATGCCTGAGTCAGAGTAATGAGAAAGAACTCTATGCTTGAGTCCTGACCAAGAAAAGGTCATCCAAAGTAACCTGGTAAGAAACACTCAGCTTTTGAAAATTGTTGTTCTGTCTTCTTGTTTCTGCCTTACAAAACCTACTACTGGGCCTCAGGCCCAGTGGGAGTGCTGTCTATTCTGTAGGACAGCTACAGGGTTCATAAATTGTAAATAAAGCCAATTAGATTTGTAACTCTGTTGTGTTGGGGCTTTTGAAAGTACACAGGCTGCTATTCTCTCCCTCATTACAGTGATAGCAATTCTTAACAACAGGTCTCAACTCCCTTTCATTAGCCCATTGTAAGAGGTATGAATTGGCCAGTGAATGTGGGCTCTCCTTACTGCCCCCACTTGGGGCTGGGTGGGAAAAAAGGAAAACCAAAACTCAGCATTATCATCATCACTTGAGTGCAAATTAGAGGCCCAAGAGCACCAAGGCAATGTGTGTTTGATCTCCTCCTCAAACACAGCCTAGTTTTCAGATGCCTTGTTAGCAGCGGGTGCAAATGTGAGAAGCATCACGCTGCTGTTCTGCATGTTCCGACAAGACCATGAGGAAACACGGTCCCTGGTGAATCAGAGAGCCCAGCATGCAGCCTGATTAATCACCAGAGAAAAGGTCCATATGGCGAGATGGGAGAATGCTAGGGAACACACAGGAAGAAATATGTAGCTAGCAGTAAACAGAACAAAGGGGCAAGTGAGGGGGGACTGGGCATCACCACTACTAAATCTCCTACTGCCTGTGTTTCCAGAAACCCAGGAGTCTCACACAACTGCTGGCACTTTTTCCCTAATTGCTGGGACTCCATACAAGGCAGGGCAGTTTGCCCTGTATGTAAGCAAAGCCTACAGCTGTAGCTTTAATGAGAGGGATGAACATTTGTTTCTAATCAAAGTGGTTAGAAGGGTTCACATGTATTTCCTCTGGAGTAAAGAGTAACAGATGTCATAAGTGGGGGGGAGAGGGGTGTACAGGCAGAATGCAAATGATGCAACTGAACGTGAGTATGGGTGTGGGTAAGGAAGGGAAACCAGGGTATGTCTCCTAAATTCTGAAGCTAAACTCAACATGTGAACACTCTAAAACAAGGTAAAAGTAACTCTGCCCCTTTACCCAAACCGAGTTGAGCCTCCAAAAACACTCAGATTCACTTCACCATCCTCCAAATACACTGAAGGATCACGGCCCTAAGAAGTAAATTAAACAGAAATATGTTATAATGGGTAATAAAGGTGGGCATCCAGGGAATTCACTGAGCCCAATGTAGTTATAAATTTCCTTTAAAGTTGAGCTAAATATAAAGAGAGGCAATTAGGTTCAAGCTTCCAGCACTGGGCTGGATGACTTTAGTATGTATTCCATCTAGTCAGACCTATGCAAAATCTCACTGGCGAACATGTTCAACCGATCTGCAATTTCACCTGTGCACTCCAAGTACCTAAGACAAAACAGATTCAGCTTTAGAAAAAGATTGCTTTTCTTAGTGAGAAAACATATAGGAGTTATAGCAGGATCTCACAGCATGGCCTTGGGAACCTGTGACCTGACTCCTTGTTCGGAAAGTCAACTCAAGGGAGCATAAGGAAATCCAGAGAGGCCAGAGACAGAGGGACAGGATGGGAAAGCCCCTCACTAAGTTAGGATCAAGTGTGAAAGAAGTTAACCTGCCCCACTCCCAAAACTTCCAAACCTCTTTGACCTCTAACTTCAAGAGCCCTTAAAAGCCCACTAAAAGACCCTGGCTCTGGAAAATCTGAAGTGACCTGGAAGGCAGCCACTTTAAGGCTCTGCCTCCTTTCATATTTAACCCAGTTTTCTGGGAGAGTTTCAGCCACCCCAGTTGGATGCAAATCACTCTTCCCAATGTCTTTGTCCTCGCCAGCACTCTCCTGTACAGAGGTGGCCTTCTTCTCTTTCCCCCTTTACACGAATGAATTCAGTTTATCTCCTGGCTTCTGTTTCAGTAGTAAAACGCTATTGTGATGCTTCCAGAGCCAATTTCAGCTAAGGTGACATCTCAGAAAATACAGCAAGCTTGCTTTCAATGCTCCGACCACGTGACTACATGCCCTCTGCAGAGAGTGTGAAGCTAGACACCAGCAGGCTCAGAAAGCAACAACAAAGGACCTCCAAAGTAGGAGGTGAACATAGACGGCATGTACATGCTAGGCTCAGGGAGTGGCACTACTGGGAGGTGTGGCCTTGTTGGAGTAGGTGTGTCACTGTGGACATGGGCTTTAAGACTCTCCTAGCTGCCTGGAATTCAGCTTTCAGATGAAGATGTAGAACTCTCAGCTCCTCCTGCACCATGCCTGCCTGGTCGCTGCCATGCTATCACCTTATGATAATGGACTGAACCTCTGAACTTGTAAGCCAGCACCAATTAAATGTTGTCTGTATAAGAGTTGCCTTTGTCATGGCATCTGTTCACAGCAGTAAAACTCTAACTAAGACAGTATCCGTTTTTAAAGTGGTAAAATATCAAGACATAATCCATATAAACAGAAGTTGGGGGGGTTCTCCCCTCACTAATATTTACTCGTACAAAGAAGATCTGAGATTAAAGGGTATGAAAGGCTCAAGGTCAGCCCATAGGTCAGCATGAACAGGCACACAGCTGTTCATAGCTACCAACAAACCAAATCTATTGTGTATTCTTGTAAATAAAGTTTCACTGGCACACAGCCATGCCCAGTCACTCATATACTGTCTGTATGACTCTCAGGGCAAAGTTGAATAGTTCTGACACAGAAAGTGGTACCTGAAAAAACTACAGTAGGAAGAATCCTAGCTGTTCATCCTCCATGATGGACCACAGCCACTTTACAGACTAAAAAGAGCCCTTTCCCCTATAACTTGTGATAGTACACAGAGTGTCAATGGAGTGTTTAGCCACAAATTGGAAAATACATATATACACAATTCAAAGCTCAGGAACCATGGAAAATGGGGGTGGTGGGGAAGCTTTGTTTTAAAGAGCCAGAGGTAAGGAAGGACCAGAACAAGACCAATGTCTTCAGGACAGGACTGACACACTCAGGTACTCACAGCAGCTGAGATAGACTGCACAAGATCAAAGGAGCCAATATTATAACCTGAGACCCCTGAGTGAAGGGCTACTGACAGTGGATGACTGTGGGTTGGGGAGAGTATGTTTTAAGGGTGTGGTACCTGGTAAGTCAACCGTGCTCCAGTGGATTTCTATGAGTTATCCATCCACTGCTCAAATTAAGGGTTCATTTTGTTTTTGTTTTTGCTTTTTATTTTTAAAGAGGACACTGGGTGAATCTAGGAAAAGCCTCAGATACAGGTAGGATGGATACAATCAAAGTTCACAGTTATGAGATGTTCAAGAGACATCTTCCCAGGTCTTCTCACCTGCTGCAGGGACAGAGTAAGAGAGTCTGGGGTGACCTTCCCCTTTATGATGCTGTCTTATATACCCCATTATCAGATTTGGAGACAGTTCTGTTCTGACCCCAACGAAACCAATCCCTCCCACATACCAGCCCAGTGAGACTCCACCCTCCTCTTCATCATCTGGAGAAAACATCCTAAAAAGCTCCTAAAACATCCTAAAAGCTCCTAAAGTTTGGTGCTTTCTGGTCCCAAGACTGTTTCAAATGGAGAAAGAGTGAGATCATCCAGGACCCCGTACACATATGAAAAGGAGGCAAGCATCACCTTTCATGAAAACCTCTTACAGCTACTGAGTGCCAAAAAAAGAGCTACAAAGGGGGAAGTTTCTCCACTGAAGGGGCACAGGAGGTCAGGCATTTCCACTGCAGGCTTGTTTTTAGGTGTAGCTGTCACTCTTCTGTGCACCTTACACCCCGAAGCACAGGCATGGTGAACACAAAAGGAGCCATGGGTGAGAAGG
The DNA here is from genome assembly GCF_004785775.1 of Grammomys surdaster. Lineage (NCBI taxonomy): Eukaryota > Metazoa > Chordata > Mammalia > Rodentia > Muridae > Grammomys > Grammomys surdaster. The sequence continues at coordinate 1,832,985 of NW_021620456.1, read as the reverse complement.
CATTGCATTCTTCAAGACAGCTCAGAATGAGCATATGGCCAGGCGGTGGTGGCACACACCTTTAATCCCAGCACTTGGGAGGCAGAGGCAGGTGGATTTCTGAGTTCCAGGCCAGACTGGTCTACAGAGTGAGTTCCAGGACAGCCAGGACTACGCAGAGAAACCCTGTCTCGAAAAACCAAAAAAAAAAAAAGGAAAAAGAAAGAAATGAGCATATGCTTAGGTTTTTAATGGATGTGTGATTAAGATATCCATCAGTAGTCTCACATAGGTTGTGACCACCTAGGATGAGGGGGAGTTAGAGGCCTTCAATACAGGGATACAGGTTTGCTCTCCGGGCAGCATTGGCAAAGCCAAGACATATTCAACAGAGTAGGGAGACTGTCCAAACCAATAAAGTGATTGGCTTGCAAGCTTGGGGACCTAAGTTCAATGCTCTGAACCGATGTCAAAAAGCCAAAGTGGCCAGCAGTTGAAAGTGTAGCACCACCAGGATGACAGGCAGGTCCCTGTCTTCCAAAGTGGGCCAACCTAGCCTAATACACAAGCCTCAAGCTAGTGAGAGATTCTGTCACAAAAATAAGGTAGAGGCTGAAGAGCAATATCTTAGGTTGACCCCTCACTTCTATGTGCAAAGGCACACACACACACACACACACACACAAACACACACAAACACATACACAAGAACAAGGGTATCCACTCAGCTCATACCCATATTCAGTGTGACATCAAGTGGTCCAAAAATGGTGTCTTAAATTACACACCCTCTCTCTATCCCTGTCAACACACCCTCACCCTCTAAATCCTCTGACATTCATTAAAAGTACCGTGAATTTACTACAGTAGTGCTTTTTAAACTGATGCTACACACCATATAATCGCATCTTTAAATATAAATACTGTTCCCCTGGCAAAAAAAAAAATTAGAATTCAATGAACAGGAAAGCACCTTCTGGTCTATGCTACTACAACCTGTAGCAAGCTACAGAAATGGTCACCTCTTGGGAAAAACACATGTGACTTTAAAGAAACACCAAACAACACAGGGCTGGGTGGCATGTAGTTTAATGGTAGCACGTTTGTCTAACAAGTACGAGGCCCTGGGTTCAATTCCAGTGTACCCACCTACCCAGCCATCCCCAAAAGGAAAAGGAAAAACAAACCAAAGCAAATATTTCAATGCCTGAAACAGAGTGAACTTCCTAGATGGCAAAGAACAGAAAGATCCTTTTAGTCTCAGAAAACTTGCCATCACCTTAAAAAATTCTGAGATCACAAAACTACCAAAATAGGCTGCAGAGCCTTTCAAACGCTGATGGCTCACACATTTCAACACTCGAAGACACCAGAGAGTCCGAGCCAAGACTGCAAGAGAAAAAGAATCTATAGCAAAAGAAAATGCAAAGAATTCACCCTGACACTACTTCCTAAGCTACCTATCCATGCTAACAGTTCCTCTAGACCACTGCAGTCACACAGAATTCCCATTCAACACACAGACTGAGAGTCTTACAGATTAGTATACGGGGATGCTTTTTGTCCACTAAATGTCTGTGCAACAGCCCATCACACAAACAGGTCTCCTTTAAAATCTCCTAGCAATGGGTACTGAGGTCATTTCAAGTTCCACAGCAGCTCGGGGAAGCTTTCCAGACATGAACCTCAGTAATGTATGGTGGTTCTTCCATAAGATAAACTCCCTGAAAGTGGGGTCACCGAGAGGAAAGATGGTGTATTTCCGATCGCTTCTGGAAACTGACCAACTGCTTCCAAAGAGTTCTCAAAATCTATTTCCAGTGACAAGACTGCAGATAGCAGCACTGAGCTGATAAAGAGCTTTGATAGTGCTGCTCACAGATGTGGTATTTTATCAACTGTGTTTATCTCTGCCAATCAACATGACAGAAATGATGTTATCTCATCTCGGTTGTGACTTAATTTACACACACACACACACACACACACACACAATGGGGGCTCTTAAAGGGCTCTTCATGAACTAGCCTCTTGTTTCCATTGTTCTAGCTTTTTTCCACTGTAATCTTGGCTATTTCCTAAGGAATTAAGAATTAATTAACTGTGTTCCCAGGTCTCTTAGAACACATTTTCTCTTTAAAATTCTGTCCTCCTCTCTCTGAAGTGACATTGGTTGACCTTCAAGGCCCATGATGCCATCCCTTACCCAATGCTGAAACACCATCCACATGTCTACTGTATCTCTTAAATCCTCTTGGGTACAGGCCTAGAGACAAATTCCAATGTGTCTTCCTTGGACCAGACTACCTCTTGGTCTCCCTACCTGGAGTATTTGATTTTCCTTTTCTTACCACTACATATGTAGCTTACTTTATTATCTGTCTGGCTGAGACTGGAATCCAGTGTCTCCTGCATCTTAAGCTAGTATTAGATCCTTGAGGTACAACCCAACCCTGTCACACCTTCTAGGGCAGATGTCCCAGCCCTCTAGGAAGATCCATTATTACTGTGCCCAGGCACCTAATGGACAGAAAATGTCAGCAGAATCCACAGGACACTGCCTAAAAGAAACTATTGATGTGTGCATATATTCAATTACAACACATTACCGAGGCAGTTAAAGATAAAGAGTTCAGAATATGAGAGAGGAACCCAGTGCCAAGTGTAAGAAGTGAAACCATGTAGATTTTCCTTTATATAAAATATATTATTTCCCATCACAAAACCTAATGGAAACATAAAAATCATTTATTCTAACAAGTTTTGGACGGGTATTAAATTCACAATTTTTCATATATTAATCATTCCTACATCTTGCTAAATAGTTTGCCCTTAATATGATGCCTACCTCTCCATAAAACCAAAACCATTCATGTAATGAATGAGCAAATTGCACTTTTAATATCCTTCCACTGTTAATCTTTTTTTCATTTTTTATTCCAAGGAATAGCAACCAATTAATAAAAATTCTCAGTCTCAAATCATATCCAATTGCTTTAAGAGCAACTAGCACCGACAGGACTGAGAAGACAAAGAAAATGTACAATATACAAAAGAGTTTAGATGTGTGCTTTTAAAGGGGAAGGCTAGGTTTCACCGTAAATCTTTCAGTTCTCCTCCTTTCTGTGCAGGACAATAACAGCTTGTATCTATGCAATAGCACACACCTCCAACTGCCCCTGAACAGTTTTGTGTGCTCTTTCATCTAATACTTCTGCAGTATGGGGAATTGGGGGAGGGGAGAAACATACAAATAAAAAGAATGGTATGTGCAACCTAATGTGTAACATCCAAGTCTCCTCTAGCCACTACCTGCCACAACACGTATGGATCTTTTTAAGGAAGCAAGGCATAGTACAGAAGACAATTCAGCATCATCTATGATGAAGTGTTTGGGACTGTTGTAGACCTGGACTAGAGTGTGCATAAATGTAAGAGTACTGGGGGTATTGCCAGGCGTGTGTGTGTGTGTGTGTGTGTGTGTGTGTGTGTGTGTGTGTAGAGTCAGGGGCCATGTATGTGGGGGTCAGGAGTGCACATGAAGTGTATGCCAGTATATGAGCATATGTGCAAGGGTCAGAGGAAGGCATGAGGAACCCCCTCTATCTTTTTCCTCATTATTCCCTGACAGAGGACATCTCACTGAGCGTGAAGCTTACGAGGTTTCAGCTAAACAAGCCAGCCCCTAGTAATTCTCCTGCCTTCATGCCACATACAAATCCCTCAGCCCCAGTCCTGGAGCTGCAGGGGAACAAAGCTAGAGATGGAAACTCAGGACTTCGTGCGTGTTCAACAAGCATATGCTCTTCCTCAGAGTCCTCTCTCCAGCACAGAACACCCACTCTTACTTCTTCAGGTCTCACCACAATCGAGAACGTCTAACCTTTGACCTGATGATAAGGACATCATGCTCTCCTTCTACAGTAAGTGTCTTATGAACTCAAAGGGGAGCCAGGCCTGAGGAAAGGCTAATGTGCTTACCACAGAGTAACCTGTGCGCTGACAGGCCTGATGCTGTCACCTGTCCCGATAAGAACAGATCACCTGCATACTAACCATGCTGTGAGAGTTTCCAGAATGTTATGCATCAACAGTATGAAAACGCATTCCCCTTCTACAAAAGTAAGGGAACACATGGGTTTGAACATAGCTCAGCAGCCCCCTTTTGTCCCCTTCTGTCCAAGGCTGTCCCATGTTACCAATGCATGCTTTCTTGCATAGCTTGTAGCCAGTTTTCAATGAAATTACACAAACATACACAGACAGGCACACGATTAGGCCAGCTCTGACGAGCACTGACAAAGCCCCAAACAGGAAACGAATACACTTTTCATAGCATTCTGGGACAGCTCTTCTCACCCATATTCACACTAACTATTCTGTTAGTGAACACACTTACGATATTTACAGTTACCTAATATTCCTTATTTCAGGGATGCCATATTTTATTCAACCAGTCCTATATTAGCAGAAACTATACTAGTTTTATTTTGTCTATGTGAAAGCATAGAATTAGGCCTGAAACTCAGGACAAACAGCTAACTGAGGTACCTATTTACCGATTGAAGTGGACACTGGCTGCCAGTCAGCATCGCCAATACACTTTCCACAGTCCTGGCTCCTCTCAGCACTTCTCACCCTGCCCCCTAACCTGAACCTCTCTACCTGAGCTTCAATTCCCTTCCCTTTCCTTCCCCCAGGTCTCTGATTCCTATACAACCTCACCTCAGCTATTTTGTCTGTATGGTGTCTATATGGTGCTTAGGTCTCCTGCCTCACTCTCCGCCTCTTCCTCCTGGTTCTTCTTCCCCCTCTTCTGTCTTTCTACCCCCCCACCCCCCACCTACCACCTCTTTCCTATGGCCCAGTTCAGCATGGACCCTTCCAGATGCCTCCAACCGTGCCCTTCCTCATATCTATAATAAGCCTTCTCCTTAACCCATACCTAGGAGTGGTCATGTCCTCATTTTTCATTCACGTAGCATACTTCAAAAATCAATCATCTTCTAAGCATTATCTTCTATCTTCCGAAAAATATAAAGAAGCTACACACCTTCAAAGAAGACAGTTCTGAGAGCTAAAACAGCCTGGCATTTAGTCTATCATCTATTAATTTCCTTGGGGGGAAAAATTCATTCTCTAGCAAAAGGCTGACCTGAGCTCAAAAGCCAACATGCTTTCAAATAGCTTTGCTTCTGTCTAGCCGAGTACATGGTTTGTAAGGAGAATGGGAGCCACTATGAGGAACCATGGGACTGATCGGTCTTCTCTTAGGATGTGGAATTCATAAATGGCACAATGTTAGCCTTAATCCAGAAGAAGGATCAACTTACCCCTTTATGAACTCTCAGACAGAATCACCCCCAAGTGTGTCAGGTACCCAAACTTTAACCTATCAGTTCAAGCCCCCTCCACCTCCCCCAGGTTCACCTCACTTCAAGTGACCAGGCAGAAAGGATCCTGAGGAGCTGCTGCCTCTAACACCGGCCGGCGCACATCTAGTACAAGGACAACTAAGCACTCTGTGCTGCAGAGTGGTAGCAAGGATGTGTGCAAAACACACTCCTGCCAACACACAAGCACACGCGCATGCACACGCGCACACACACACACACACACGCACGCACGCACGCACGCACGCACGCACGCTCATATACTAAATACTTGGTGGCTACCTCCTGGCTCTTTGGGAAAGCTGTCTGTATAGCTGGAGGAAGCAGAGCACTGAGTTTGGGTCTGAGTTCATTTTCACTGGTCACGTATAATCTGTTCTTGTATGATATGAACAGCTTTCCTCCATCCCACATTCCCACTTCCATGATGTCCTGCCAAAATGACTGAACTCTGGAACTGTGAGCCAACTAAACTCTTCCCTCCCTTGTTTATGTTGGGTATTCTGACACAAAATGACAGCAGAAGACCATTGGCCCCAGGGAGTGAAAGCAAACCTGTCCCCTCTTTTTAATGTTAATGGAGTTCCAGAACAAGAAGCTCCACCCTTCCAGAAAGTGATGGCCACCACAGGAAGCACGGCCCATGTGTTCCAAGCCATCTGCTGCTTAAAATGAGAGTCAGTGACATTGTCACAACAGGCGAAGGCCACTGCCTTGCTGGAACTAATGCCAGGATGGGGTCTGGCAAAGCTCCACTGCTCACCTAATCCAGGGAAGACGTGGGCAGAGCCCAAAGGAAGACAAGATGAAATCAGCAGAGGATGCAGAAATGACAAGGGCATTAGATAGAAGGTGGGCCCTTGCTTGCTGTTCTTGCCAAAGGCTTTCGTTCCTGTGCACTTGAGGGGGCTATATTTGATGGCTACATAGTCAGAACACTGTCAGAATACAAGCAGACATTCCCCAAGGCTTGTAGTCTAAAGAGAAGCTGAGCAGGGCATTGCAATTTCTCTGGTCAACTACTTTCAAGGATAGAGGCAAGCATGCTCTCACTGTGATCAACATAGTAATTTCTCTTTGAATGAGGGGGGAATGGTGGTGATTCCCTTAGAATCAAAACAAACCTTTGGCTTCTCCAAGCCACTCCACCTGGGCTGCACAGAAGTGCACCAAGAGAAACACACACATCTGGAACTCTGGCTCCACAATCCATATTTACCCCTGACACTTGAGCAGCTGTATCTGAATTTCCAAAACCACCATGGTCATTAGCATCCCAGGTCAGAGATTAGATCCCATGTGGGCAATCCCACTAGCCTCTGCCTGTCTCAGCTTGGCCACCCTAGAAGAGAGTGGACTACCTATTTACTTGAAGGATTCTCCAGGACTCCCACAAAGTGAATTTCACACAAGCCACAGTCTACATTCTAACTCAGACTATCAAAAATACACATCCAATGACAATAACAATCCCTCTAGATTTTTATCAAGGGCAAATAAAGCAATTAGTTCATGCTTGTGCATATATGCCACTTCAATGGTATCATAGATGACAAAGGAATTATTACATCAATCACTCCCCCAAAGAGGTCATTGTAATCACTACAGCAGTTGGAGAGGGTAGGTATCTTTGTTAGCAGCCCAGAATATAAATAGTAACAATGTTTTTCTTGGGTAGTGAAATAACTCAAATTGCTAAAGTGCTTATCTTGCAACAAGAAACTGAGTTTGATCCTTAGCAGCCAAATTAAAATCTGCAAATGGTAGAATGACACCATTAAGAATGACACCAGGGGGCTGGAGAGATGGCTTAGCGGTTAAGAGCACTGACTGCTCTTCCAGAGGTCCTGAGTTCAAATCCCAGCAACCACATGGTGGCTCACAACCATCCGTAATGAGATTGGATGCCCTCTTCTGGTGTGTCCGAAGACAGCCAGCGACAGTGTACTCATAAATAAAATAAAGTGTACTCATAAATAAAATAAATAAATAAATCTTTAAAAAAAAAAAAAGAATGACACCAAAGTTGACCTCTGGCCTCTATGTTTATGTATATGCGCACAAACCCCACACAATGATTCTCATAAGCTAATAGTTAAATAAAACTTTCATTCCAAGAGCATAATGTGTACAATGTTTTGGGTAGGTTTTTAGTTTAGTTTAGTTTTGTTTTGTTTTTTGTTTGTTTGTTTCTTGAAACAGGGTTTCTTTGCTCAGTCTTGGCTGTCCTGAAACTGGCTCTAAAGACCAAGCTGTCCTTGAACTCAAGAGAGATAGATCCTCCTGCCTCTGCCTCCCAAGTGCTGGGGAAAAAGCTTGCACCAATGCTGCCTGGCTGGGTGATGAATTTCTTAAGCATAAACTGTTTTTATCAAACAGGAGACAAGATGCACAGCTCGGGAAGGTCTGATTCATTAATTTTGGCTTTTTAACCAACTACAGGTCCAAAGTCCCTCAGCCCCTGGCATCTTTGCCAGGCTAAAAGTCAGAGCAGGTGTATCTGCATACTTCCTCTGTTGTATAGAGAAGCCGGCCAAGTGGGGCAATGTTAGTTCACCAAACCTGAGGGGCTGCTATTGACAGTTTCCTGAGAACTCTGAACTATTGGGGGGGCGGGGGGAGCCCCAAGGGGGGAGGGGGAGGCAGAGTCTGCTCTCTCCTAGGCAGTGACCCAAAAACAAGAAGGCACACAACTCAAAGGAGCAGCTGACAGGGGCTATAGAAAATTGAGTTCTGCAAACACAAGTGTTAAGTCCTTTGCTATGGAAAGCACGAGGGAAGAGGGGGTGCTGGCCTCTTCTACTTGGAGTTGCAAGAGTCCCGCTCAGTAAGGGGCCAGATTAGACTGTGCCAATCCACCAAAGACTCTAGAAAAGAGAGAGCTGGAAGAGCCTTCCCTGCCAGGCAGCTAATCACTGACAAAGCTGAGACCTGCTGCCACAGCTGGTGGCCTCTGAGGCTCAAAAAGGGGCCTTGATGAGCTCCGGCTTTGTGGTGTGCAGATTCCACAGAAGTCCCCAGCAGGAAGACAGAAGCCTGGACACAGCGAAGGCTGCCTTTGGGGACTCTCCTCCCTCAGGCAATGAAATGAAGCCCTCTTCTGCCTTGCAGTAACACCTGTGTAAATCCTGATACTTGCCTAATCCCTGTAAACAATAAATGTGGCTCAAATTAAAGATTGCCCCAAGGGATGGCCTCTAGCCTTCCTTCCTCTGCCATCTCTAGCTCCCTTTCTTCCTACCCCGTGCTACACCTTCCCTGACAACCTCCTTCCGGAGACTGAGAAACAGACATCAGCCACAATCCAGGAAAGCAAGTCACCTTCAAAAGAAGGGGCTGAAAGGCCTTGTCTCCAAACTATGAAATTAGGAACCAGTGCTAAAGAAGCAACTTGCTAGGTCCAGGCTTCTGGAGGCAAATCTGAACTTCCCACAGCCCTATCCACAGAATGGTGTGCGATTAAACTGTCTTATTCTCTAGCGCTTTAGCAGACAGGAAACAACAACAACAAAAAAACCAAGTCATAATCCTCCCATAAAGCTGTCATATTCTGAGGGCTCTTTAACAAATTGATTTCTCGAAAAGGAACAGGTATTGCTTGCTGCACATTTCGACACCACCCCCACAAATGCTTCTCTGACTGAATGCAAATTGGCCTCAAATTTTTTCTCTAATGTGTTAATGAAAAGATGTCTTTGTCCAGCAAGGCTACAAAGTCCTACTCAAAAGAAATTCATTAGTCCCTAACCTCCGGGCTCGCCTATAGTTTTGTACAAATATCAAACAAACAGATTTGACTTTCTTTTCTAACAGTAACATCTACAAGATTCTTATTGCCACATTTATGGAGGTGAGGCCAGGTGACTCGGTTGGACACAAGGCTTTGATAAATCCATCTTGAAGGTGGTGGGCACCCAGCTGTTCTGCTTAGGATCTCATCATTACTGTGACAAAATACCTGGGAGGAAAAAAAAATCCTCAACTGAAGGAGGAAGGATATATCTGAACTCACACTTGGATGGTCTGGGCCATCATGGAAGGGTGTAGTACTGGCAGTGGGATTCAAGGCCTGTGGGCACACTCTCTCCATACCCTGGAAGCAGAGAGGAATTTGCCATCACTTCCTCTTTTCCACTCAGGCCACAGCTCCATCGCACAGGACCTGTGCTACACACATTAAGGTGAGTCTTCTCACCTCATAACCTAATCTAGATAATCATGTATGGGTGTACTCACACGGGATTATAAATCCCATCAAGCTGACAATCCAAAATAACCATCACAAACGCTTAAAGAAATAGTCAATTGTCCTTAGGTGAAAGGACAAGGTGACAGCACAAGAATCTGTTCCATGTGGGTCTGTAAGGAAAGGGAAAGACTCTAAGCAAACTCCAAACCAAGCTATTCCCAACAGTTCCTCCAAACTCAGTTATGTTCCTAGGTATCCTTTCAACTAGAAATAAGAAGGCTCTTTGCTGCGTCTCAGGGCTCATAGGTGATCTGCTCTACTGGACCTCTCTTCCCTGTCTAATGTCTACCTCCCTTTTGCTTGGCTGGTTTGGGGAGTTCCTTTATTCAACTTATTTTTTTCTGAGTTACTGCGTGCAGATACAATGAAGTCGAAGATAGAAAAGGAGGGATGGTGAAATCCTCGCCTCTTCATCCCATCTTTCCAGTGACACCCTGTGTATACCCCAAAAAGCATCACCTTGAGTTGAGGCAAGCATGGCCAACTAAGTTTGGTCCCCAGAACCTATGTTTTTGCTTTTGTTTACCAAAATAAAACCTGTGTGTGGTGGTGCCCCGTGCTTGTAACCCCAGCACTGGAGAAGCTAAGACCAGATGACTCCAGGGACAGAATGGTGGCCCTGCCTACATGGAAGAGAGCTAGACCAGCAAGAGGCTCTGGAGAAGGCGAAAATGGACAGTGCTTGAGAGCCCACCTGAGGTTGTCCTTTGACCTCCACGAACAAAATCACAACTTTATCTAGATTTTTTTTTTTTAAGCTAAGGACCGAACCCAGGGCCTTGTGCTTGCTAGGCAAGCGCTCTACCACTGAGCTAAATTCTCAACCCCTTTATCTAGATTTTACTGTGCAATCTAGGGAGATCCAGATATAGATACGGATAAACATATGTATCTATTCATAGGGAGCTGCTTAGCTAATTGTAGCAGCTGTCCATATGCCATTACTTAGGAGAGTGTAATTTATTAAAGCTACTCCAATTAATGGGTTGTCAAGTTACCTCCAATTTTTTTCCAAATCCAAATGCTCCTTTGTTGTATGTACAACCTTGACACGTGTCATTTTGCACTAGAGGACAGGTACATCTGCAGAACAAGCATCCAGCAGACAGAGGTGCCAGATCAAAGAGATGGTGCCTGTGGAATCGTGATGGGCACACCCTAGTCCTTTCACAGAAACTGTACCAAGCTACAGTCCTCTAAGAGGACTCATTTCCCCACAGCCTTGCCACTTTGTCAGGACAAAGGTTCTAAGAGGTCACTCACTCTAGTGCAAGCCACAGAGTACAGTGTGGGTCAGTCTCTGTCCAGTCATTCCTACCTCGAAAGTTTATTCATTACTTGATAGCACCACAAGTGTCCAATCTAGAATGAAGAAACAGAGCCAAGGTCCCCTCTACCAATCCCTCAGGTGAGTGGCTTGGGCAAGCCCTAGGAACTTTTCCACACCTCGCTTTCCTCACAGACTAGAAGGACAGGCATGTGTACACTCACCACTAAATAAATAAAAGCTACTCCTTCCTCACTGCCCCCTGCTCCGTGAATAAGCAGCCACTAGCTAACCAGCTTAGCAACTGTTTTACATAGCTGCATTTCCATGCCCAACACTGTGCAGTGGTCACTAATCCTTCCAAGGCCTGATGAGAGATCACCTCAGCAAGAGGCCAGACACTTCACATGCTATCCGGCCAAGAACTGCCCCTTCCTGTGCCCCCACAGTGTGCCCCCGTGAACCAGAAGTCAATTAGACTAACTGAGGCTGTACCTAGGGGAAAGAGATTAACTGTACCAATTTGTTATTACAGCTGTTGATCCAAGGCTACGAAGGAAATAAACAGGAGGATGTGACAGAAATAAGATACAGTTTAAAACCCTACCTTAAACAGTGGGGTACCCTGCAGAGGCACCACGGCCAGCTCCCTTCCAGGAGGAACTTGATTCTCAGCCTCAAACATTTAGGATCCAAGCAGCTCTTGAGTCCAGTGAAGCTTGTTCCTGGCCAAGGAATTCACATGTGGGGATCCTGGGGACATGGGCTGCAACTGCATGAGATTTTCATGGTGTCCTGAGGTCCTGCCTAGGCCTGCCTCCCACCTTTTCTGCCACAATTATTAACTACAAAAATGTTCTTGCACCACCGTATCTGTGCTCCGTGAACTAATACAATGACAGAGACAAGCAGTTTGCTCTCTGTGGAGACCATGCACAACACTCTTATTTTAATAACAATAATAATAATACCTTTTTCACCTTTTTTCCTATTTTAATAAAAACCTTTTTGGTCAGACCTTTCCAACTCAACATTCATTTATTCATCCCCTGAGTTCATCCACCTTGCTTTTAATTAGGGCTGTTATATGACCCTGGGGATTAGCCCAGGACCTTATCATACAAGTACATGGTCGACCATGGCGCTACAAGTCCAACCCTAGTTTAGCTAGCATGGAATCCAAAAGAATCACGGTGCAACCCTCCCCATTCAGTTCAGCTTGTTCACACAACACTCTGAAGGCCTTGCATGTCTCCTTCTCTGGTGGTAATTAGAATTCTCCGTTTAGAACATGCCAGGGGTGATGGCCCAATGGGTAAGAGTGCTTACTGTGCATGCATACGAACATGAGTTCAGATTCCCAGCACCCATGGAAAAAGCAGAGCATGGGCCACACATGGAACCTCAGTGCTGGGAGTTCAGGAATGTAAGGAAACAGACAGCTGGATCACTGTGGCTTGCTGGCCAAACAATGTAGCCAAGGCTAGCTCCAGGTTCAGTGAGAGACCTCATCTCAGGGGAGTAAAACTGAAAATGATAGGAAAGGACAAGTGATTTTTCTCTGCTGGCCTCTCTTAGCACACACAGGCACAGGCACACACGCATGTGCGCACACACACACACACACACACACACACGCATGCACGCACGCCATTCTTCACATGTGTTGCTTCATTCAACCTTCAGGACCACCTGACAATACAAAAAGGGAGAGGATGTGAGTAAGGCTGGAAGTCAGGAACTGATCAAACTTCAGGAGACCAGACTTGGATTAAATGTGTCCTAAGGCCCCTCAGCGGCAGAAAAGGCATTTACAGACCATAGAAGGACAAAGGCCACTGTCATTTCAAACTTCATTCCCAAGTTCAACAAATCCAAACAGCTTTCCCTAGTAAATTATATAACTCAGATCTCCAAGTTCCACAGAATTTTAGAGGAAGGTTTTAATCTCCATTAATCCAATGCTGAGTGTTGGTTCTGAAATTGCCCTAAGCTGTTTTACAAGGTCCAGGTTTGGCTGCTCCCAGACAGAGCTGTAAATGCACCAAGATCCAAGCCCCACCTCTAGGGACTTTGTATTTCCCATAGCACTGGGCTGTGGACTTCCCACTTAAACCCACACAGGGTTTGGGAGTTCCTGTCACATGCCGAAATGGAATTCTTCCCAGCTTGGACACGTGCACTTTGATTCTCCCAATATTACTGCCGTGTGGCAAACACTAGCTGGGACAAATCCACACCAAAATGGATGCATAAAATAAAAAAGGAAAAATGAGCCATAAATACTCCCACAAAACAGCACACATTGCTTAAAAGAGACAAAAAACCCTGAAGGGTTGCACACGGTGTAAAGATACAGCAACACAGGAGATGAGCTGGCAGTGTGGAAGTGAGGGCTGGAAAGCCACCTTCAACTCACGTGTGCACACACATGGTTAACAAACCAGGCTGGGGCTGCTCAATGGTTTAGGAGGCAGCACCTGGCCCTGAGAGCCTCTCACAAACACAGGAACCATATCTGCTGGCTTCAGAAATCAAGAGGAAATTGCCACCAGGGAGCCACAACTTTCCCAGGACCACTGTCAAAACTCAAAGCAAGTGGTCATGCACCTCCTGTTACCACCCAGATGCTCTCTCTAAGCCAAAGATGATGCTATCGATAGAGCCACACCTGCTAATCTCAGTCCCAAGACAGTAATCACATAATTTCTACTTTGTGCAGAAAGGCTATTATTAAGTACCTAGAGTGAAAAAAGAAGTCTCTCTTATAACTAAATTTAACATGTTGTGCTACTGCCCAGACTGAGACAGTCCCGAGTCTCTGACGGATATTTTTCGAGGTTTCCAACATGCAAGTGAGGGTTAAGTCCAAGTCGACGCAACACAAGAAAGAACAGAATACAATGCACGGAAGAACAGAACAATTTGTCCTAGGCAGATGAGAACCATCAATGAGATTTCCAGTTTAGTTTGGCTGTGTGGTTTGACGAAAAGGCCACAAATTCAGGAGTCACTGGGAGAGGGAGACAGTCAAACAACCCCTGAGGATAAAGGAGTTGTTGAGTGTCATTTGAAGCAGAGAATTTGGAAGGCAGCTTAACCAAATCGTGTGGGAACCACACATGTCCCCGAGGGAAAAAGTACATCCTTCATCTGGAATTGAAAATCTCGGCTCTACAGAGAATTGTCTGCTAATTCTAGGACAATCCAGAGCAACAGCTGTTACCAGCGCTTTCAGTGACACGCAACCCATTCAGAAAACTGTCCTGAGAGATCAACTCTGCTAGTCAGGCTCCGCTGGCTTTGCCAGGGCTCCCAGGTTGGGACTGCTGTCAATTACCGGCCCAGCTGTCTTTGGCCATCATACTGATCTTTATAGCCTGACTTCTGCAATACTGACTGCAAAGAGCAATTTGGCTTTATGGAAAATAAAAACACCTCTAATGACCCAGTTCGCAGCACAGGTGTGATGTCCCTCTGTCCCTCTGCAACTGGTAAGACACCTTGAGTTTTGTTAGGCTTAAAACCAAATCCATTTATCTCCCGTAGAGGAGCTTTTCACACCACATGGAAAATTAAAGAGAGACTGCCCGTTTAAAGACAATTTGGCTAATAGTTCACATGTGTTCCCTTTGTCTTCCTCCTGCCATTTTCCGTTTTAAATTTTATTACCCTGGGGCATTTGCACCAAACAGAATCTTCTTCGTTGCTTAGGAATTAATCCACCCCTGCTGTTTATTCCCCATTTTGAGTCATAATCCCCATTTGTGACATCACAATTAGCCACTTGTGGTGGTGATTATAATGTCATGAACACAGGATTATGACCAGGAGGAATAGAAACAAAGCTGCAGGAGCACTCCCTGCTGGGTGAGAAGGCTGTCCTTTCAAACAACCATACCTGGAAGAGACAGCAGTCAGCTGGGGGAGAAGGACTGGACAGGAGACCCAGTGGGAGAGGGTGAGAAGGACAGGATGCAGTGGGACAGGGTCACCTTCTCATGCAAATTTCTGAAACAATTAAAGCCATCATTAGCACATTTACCAGTCACCAGCACACTCTACTCTTTTGAGGCTGAAAGTTAAAACCCCATTCCTTACATCTGGAAGCATTTTTAATAATAACCATGAACCAGCCTGATCTACAGAGTGAGTTCCAGAACAGTCAGGGCTATACAGAGAAACCCTGTCTCAAAAAAACAAATAATAATAATAATAATAATAATAATAATAATAATAATAAACAACCATGAACTACTATAGATGTCACCAACCTTAGACCCCAAGTGTTTGAGCACACTTCCTAAAACCAACACATTCTCCTCCACTATCATGACAATCAACTCAAATGACTGAACACTGGTACAACTTTATGTAACTTACAGTCTATACTGGTGTTGCATGGATCATCCTGAAGTTTTAAGACATGTGTTCTCATGATGAGGTTGCTTTTTGTTGTTGTTGTTGGTTGGTGGGTTGGGTTGGTTTTTCCAGACAGGTATCTCTGTGTAGCCCTAGCTGTCCTAGATTTCATTTGTAGACCAGGCTGGCCTCAAACAGAGATTTCCCTGCTTCTATCTCCCAGGTACTGAAATTAAAGGCATGTGTTACATTTTAAAAACCAATAAAGCCCTGGCCTGGGCATGGTAACACACAGCTTAAGTGTTTGGGGGGCCTATTTTGCATCTATAACAGACCTACCTCATCTGATTCCCAGAAAGACTCTACAGGGCTCATATCGTTAGAGTGCACATTTTAAAAATGAGCAAGGAGAAATTGTCCCAGAGAACCACACATATGTCACAAACTCTATCAAGGTGAAGCACACATGCTCAGTGCCTTCTCGTTGTGACACTGCTTCCTCTACTGGCAATTCCAGCTAGCCTTCCCAGACAGTCTGACATAAAGAGATGACTGGGAGCCAGCCAACCTTTAGGACAAACCAGGGCAGATCAATATCCCATTATAAATGAAGATTGGAGTTAGGAGCACAGACTGCAGGACCCCAGCTGACTGGAAGCTTCCAGCATGGATCACTGCAGAACATCCTACTGCATGGGCTGCCCTCTGAGCCGGTTTTATGGTTGGGCGTGCAGTGGGCAGCTTCCCTGGCATTATTAACTGCCTGCTTAACAGATCCAGGAATGCCATTTATTCTAAACACAGAGTGAAGGTTTTAAAAGCTAAAAAGGAAGCTTTTCACAAGCTAAAAGCTTTTAGGATGGGATGGACCTTAAATCGCCGATTTCACAGAGACAGAAATGGCTCCAGGCGAGTGAGGACATTATTCCTTTTTTTTTTTTTTAAGAACATAAAGATATAAGATGAACTCAACTTGACTGAATACCAAAGCTTTTCATCTAAGCTGATTGTGGAAAGGAGCAAATATTCATACTCTAAAAGCCAGGGCCACTCTTGGATGAAGGTTTCCGCACCACCCATGTTTCCATATCTCAGGACTTGGAGTGTACCGCTGTACCTGCACACAATCCCAACAGTTATGCACAGCTACATGAAAAGGGCTCAGGTACATAAGCTCTTAGTCCACCCCAGCAGGCCATGAATGTCATGCCCGCTTTTGTTTCATGGCTTTACTTTTTACTGCTCCCCAACAGAAACAGCAGCAAGGAGTGGTGGCCTAAGGCATGTAGGATTCAAAAGGTGGAAAATGGGGGAAATCTTTACTCAAAAGCAGGTGTCAAGCTAGGTGTTGTGGTGCCTATCTATAACACAGTACTTGGAAGGCTGATGCAGGAGGATGACAAGTATTAGGCTGAGCTGGGTCATATTAGAACATCTTTTTTTTTTTTTAAATGAAAACAAAATTTAAGAGGCAGCCAACAGATGTATGAAACATCTCACCCATGTTTTTGACAACGGCACATATCTCCCAACTTTTTTGTTTTTTTTTATCAGGACATACACCTAAAACTCCAGATTTCTGGCTTCTCTTAAAACATACTTGTACTGACTGTGATATCTGTTCAGCCTGGCAAGCCTAGTAGAGCAGGGTATGGGCTGCTCCCTAAAATGAGATCCCTGTGATCCATACTCCTTCCCTACCAACATTCAATCCAACTAAAATCTCATCAAGGTAGGAAAGAGAGAGAGAAAGAGAGAGAGAGGGAGGGAGGGAGGGAGGGA